>NC_133105.1:12467100-12768678 GCF_022965805.1 Primulina eburnea
GTTTTGGTTTTATTGTCCATGGGATCATTTTGCTTTGACTTTATTTCCTCAAATGATGATGCAAGTTTCTGGTACTCATTTACCATTTCATGCAATGTTAAAATGAGTTCTTCTCGTGTAAAATCAGTTGAACTAAAATCAAATACCTGTTGACTTGTAGATTTTGCTTCTGTATCATTGGCCCTTAGACATTTGACTTCCTCTTCATCACTTGAGCTATATGAGCTTTCTGGTTCTGATTCGTCACTATCAGTTTCTGCTCATTTGGATTTGTTCTCTTCAGCTAATAGAACTTCATGTTTCTTTCTGTAGGTTTTCTTATCATCTTTGGGTTTTCTCTTATGCTCATATGATTTCTTTCTTCTGTCAGTTAATCCTTGACTGTCCTTTTTAGGTTTAGGACAGTCAGCAATATAATGACCTGTTTTGCCACAATTGTAGCAAGCATTTATTTTTTCTTTGGAATTGTTTCTCTGGTATTGCTTCTGAAAGTTTCCTTGGTTCTTTCTCATGAACCTCCCAAACTTTTTGATGAATAATGACATAGCATCATTGCTTAACTGATCGGCAGATTTTTCGACTGAACTAGTTGATTCAGTTCTTACAGCTACTAGAGCAGTTGTAGCTGTAGGAGTAAATGGTTCTCTTTCTCTGCTCTGCAATTCAAATTCATAAGCCTTTAAATCAGCAAATAGTTCATGAAGTTCGATCTGGTTCAAGTCTTTAGATTCTCTCATAGCCATAGTTTTGACATCCCATTCCTTTGGAAGACCTCTCATCACTTTTAGTGCAACCTCTTTGTTAGTATACACTTTTCCGAGTGCATTTAATTCATTTACAATACTGCTCACCCTTTCATCATACTCATTCATTGATTCTCCAATCTTCATTTTGATATTGTCAAATTTCTGAACAGCAATAGAGAGTTTATTTTCTTTTGTTTGGTCATTTCCTTCATATAACTGAATCAACTTTTCCCAAATTTCTTTTGATGTTTTGCACATCTTTATTTTGTTGAATATTGCTTTGTCCAGTGTTTTGTATAGAGTATCTTTGGCCACATTGTCAAGATTTGCTTTTCTTTTGTCCTCAGTTGTCCACTCTTCTCTGGGCTTTTGAATTCTCTGTGGTGCCCCTTCAGTTATGGCAATTGCTGTATTTGCTCTTAGAATATTCATGGGTCCGTTTGTTATGACATACCACATGTCATCATCTTGTGCAGCTAAGTGAGCCTGCATTCTGATTTTCCAGTCATCGAAATCTTCTCTTGAGAACATAGGAATTTTATTGAATGAAGTCATGCTAGCAGATTTATAGATCAGAAGTATTCAAGAACAAGATTCAACTGCTTTGATACCACTTGATAGGATCGATTGACGTGTCAAGAGTGTTTAGAAGGGGGGGGGGGGTTGAATAAACACTCTCAATTAATATTGGTCTTTTCGAATTTTTGAGTTCAGTTTGGTGACAAATTGATACTCGGAATCTTGTTGGTCAATATCAATCAGTTAAACTGAGGTAGTTGCGGAAGGTAACTGACTGACAGATAGAATACAAAACTGAAATAAAATACACAAGGATTGTTTCTGGATATTCGGAGAATTCAATTACTCCTACGTCACCCCTTCTATCACAAGGATATGATTTCCACTAAAAGACTTTGATCCAATACAACACTTGTACAGACCCACTTCAGTTAGGACTTACCCACTGCCTAAACTGAAACTATTAGTATTACAAAATGATCTCTGTTCGTAACTGATCTTAGCACTATTGAATTAACAAATATTACAGAGTGCTAGTTTGCTCAACTTGTAGCCTTGATTGTTACGAATAAAACAAGTAAGAGTGAGCTGAGATTTTGTAAGAGTAATAGCAAGTTTTTGATAGTGTATCGTTGCTTCTTCTTTTTCTTCTGCCATATTTATACTCTTCTTTTCCAACGGTAATCTTGAGATAAATTTGAATCTTTGTATCCGTTGGTTTCCACTTGATTATTCCTTCGATATTGTTTGCTTCATTTATTGTGATTCGGCGTCTTAATTGCTTTGTCCGGAATGCGTTGTTTTAAGTAGTCTTGGTTGTTGTGCGGCGCTCTTGTAATCTGTTATGTCTTATTTGTTCTTTCCCGAGACATCTTCAGTTGAGAGACTTTAAGGCATTCGGCTGAATGTTTTAACTGATCGGTTCCAACTGATCAGTTTACTTTGTATCATTGTATCAGCTGATTTCAGTTGATAAGTTCAGTTGCCGAATTTGCTTGCGCATATCAGTTGATTCATATTTTGTTAATCGATTGATTCATGTTTTGTCAAACTCCAGAATCTAGTTTCCAACAGTTGTTGAAGGTGTTTTTCTGCTGGAGTCACGATTTTGTCCATGGTAGTAGGAAGGGCCGAGTGTTGTGGCTCGTGGTTAGGGTTTTTGTGATGGCTAGGGTAAAGAGTGGAGAGGCTCGGTCAAATGGGAGACCAACCAGGTCAGGGTCCTATCCAACAAGGTCCAAATTGAGGCCTAGGAGAGGTCTTTCATAGTGGTCTCGGGCTAGGTGGAATCAGGAGTAGAGTTAGGGTCGGCCTTTGGGCATCTTTGGTGTGCTCGGGTCGCTGAACTTCACGGCTTGGGTGGGGCTATGACCGTGGGTTCAGTAGGTCCATAAGGGGTACTAGGGTGGTCCAGGAGAGGATGGTTGACCGCTGGTCCGAATGGTTTTGGTGTAGGGTCGGTGAAAGTGTGCTAGGATCACAGCTAGGGTTCGATTAGCTTAAACAGAATTTTTCCAGCAGATTTCAGGGTGTGGTCAAGAGGTTTTGGGGTCTAGTCTTGATGGTTGAAGGGCTGTTAATTTTTTTATAAGGTGTGGTAAAAAAAGTTGGGAGAAATTTGATTAGGTTTCGGTTCGATTCAGGTTAAAACCGAGAGTTCGGTCCAAGTTTTAAAATGAATCGTTTAAGTTTTGAAACGGGCTCGAGTTTACATCTAAGAATGCTTATAAAAACGTTTTGGGATGTTTTAAGGAGTTTGGTAAACTTCGGGTCGGAATTTAGAGGTCCAAGGGTAAAATGGTCATTTTGGGTTTCTAGGGGCAAAATGGTCATTTTGCACCCGGGGTGAGATTTTAGTCGTGACAGCGCCCTGAGTACATTTTATCATGTTTTTAAAGGTTTATGCATCATGATCACGATTTTTATGAATTTATGAAATATACATTGCATGCTTGATTTTAAGAAAATTTACACATGTGCATAATTTTGATAAGTGATGAAAATGATGATGCTTTGAAGGATGAGAATTAGTTGTGGCTATCGATGTATATGTAAATTATTAAGACATATATGTAAATGATGATGATGAGACCTAGGCACAGTGGATGGGTAACACTGTCACTGATGTCCGACAGCCGCCGGGTACCGCGATTCTATGTATGATGGATCCATCGTAAATGATAAATGATGTACGATAGTCACTACTAATGAACTGAATTCACTAAAGAAAATGATGAATGTTGAACGATGAATGATGAATGATTATTAATGATGAGTTACGAAATTCATACGACACATTTACATTACGCTTTTAAAGTTCATGAAAGGTATGTTGATTACATGATATTTTCACTGCTGTGTGCTATGTATATGTACTTGTTATTTCTGGTACAGCTTTTTTGAGTCCTTAGACTCACTAGGCGTGTGTGATGCAAGTGAGCATGATATCAAGGGGACTGGAGGTGCCGAACTCTGAGCCGGCAGGCCTGGTGGGGCAACATGACCCGAGGACTGCATGTTTCCGCACATTTATCATTTTATTAGATTGAGGGGATTTGATTATTTTTGTACGCTGATCTATTTCACTGTTGGATGTTAGGATTTTTGTTTGTTTATGTTCCGTTAAATTTTTATTGGCAAATACCATGCTTAATTTTAAATGATATTTTAAGTAGGACTGCATGCATGCAAAATATTAGAACACTTGTTTTTAAAATGTGAGCTTTAAAAAAAAAATTCCGCATTTTTAATTAAGTAGACGTTTCAATATGAGTGGGTAATACTTGAAAGATGGATACCCCACCAATGATTGGACAACGAGGAGCATTATAAACATATCTACTCTAGAAGGAGATGAATAAAATTATTGAAAGTTACTACTCATATAAAGATATATATTCGTTTTTTGGGAGGTCATGACTAAAATATTTAAAGTTAAGTGCATTTGATTTGGGGAAATAATTGGATATGTGACCTCCTGAAAAGTTTTCCAAGATACATGAAACTAGCATTTTTCAAAAACAATTTGAAAGTCATAAATCCTCTCAAAAACCACTCTATGCATAAACTTCATGAAAATCCTTGAAGTACTGTAAAATCACAACTGTGCGGAAAAAATAGCAAAGGTCCTCGGGTTAGTGCACCATTCGTCCAGCCAGTCTAGTCATCCAACCCTCCTGTCTCAATAGTAAAATCTTCACTGCATGATTCACACCTAGTGAGTCTATTGACTCAGCAAACATTAACAATAGTAACAAGTAATATGTATACATCCACATGTAACAATAAAATATACTTTTAATAAAAATAGTTTTTTTTTATGAACATGCATAATTTAAACATTTTCTTTCATCATATATTTTTCCTTTCATCACACACATACACACACACGCGCATATACACACACACACACACACACACACACACACACATTTCCTTTTGGGGGTGAAATCCGTTCATTAATTATGACCACCCTTTCATATTTCGGTCGGTTGATCAATCTCATCTCTAACCAGGGTACCAGGTGGCCGAGAAATAGTAACCACTTTTCCGTTCTGTGTCTTGGCCTATAATTGGCGGGGACACCAGCAACCACTTTTCCGTTACTGGGCCTTGGCCTATAGAAATTCTGTGTTGGGTTACCACGAGGATTTGTCCCATAAACAAGTTCTACAGGGGTTTGTACCTCAAGAATCTCCATTTTCTTATCGTCACAATTAAGTCACTTCATTCAAAACATTTTCAGCATTTCCATCACTTTATAAAATATATACATAAATATAATTTTCTTTTTAGACCAAGCATGCAACACATTTTTTAGCATTTATCAATTTCCATAAAAAACTCCATAACCTTTCAAATAAAATTTTTAACATTTATTATAGCTTTCAGGACACTACCAAGACTCCTAATATTTTTCAGGTGTAAAATGACTGTTTTGTCCCTGAAATCCTAACTTTTCCATTTTACACTTGGACTTTAAAAATTCGACCCGAATCCATCCAAACTTACCATAACACCTTAAAACACTCCCATAAACATTTCTTAGACATAAACTTATTCGTACTTCGTTTTAAAACTTGAGCGTAAGTCTCGATTTTAACCCGAATCAACCCGTAACTTTACCAAACTACAACCATAGCTTACTAACACCTAACCAACTCCTTTTCAACCCGATTCAAGCCATTTAGAACCCTTGGTAACTCATAGAAGCCCTTTGAAATTTTCTGCCCATGTTCGAAAAAGCCTAACCCCAACAAGCCCTACGTTCCTTCGATCCTAGCCCCTAACCAACGAGACCAGACCATGAAAAACCTACTTAGGACCAAAACCGACCCCTTAGAACCCCTCTAGACCAAACCTAGCGAGCCATGTACGAGGACGTGCATGGTTCGTTCTTCTTGCACGCGTTAACAACTATGTTGTACCCTAGCCGTGCGTCTACCCTTTCCCAACTGATCAGACAATGTATGGACCCTCTTGGCTCATGGCTCAGACCCCCACGAGCCCAGACCCTCGATGGAAAGCAACCCACACGCCTTTTCGCTTTTTACAAACAGTGCGTGCCCTAGCCCTCAAGAGACACAACCCGTCGGCCTTTCCTCTTGCATCGCATCAGCACTACGTGCATCTAAGGGTCCCTAAACCTCCTGTAAATCAAGCCCCTAATATCCCTAACCTGGCAGCCCCTTCCCTTTAACCAGAACCATCAAGAACATGCACAAAAATCAAGTTTCTCCTTGACTAAACCCTTAAAAACTAAAATACCATGATTCTTATATATTTTTCGTGAAAAAACACATATTCACACATAATATGGTATGGACGATGAGAAAATAAATAATAAGGCATGCCTTTGCGTGATTCACGCGCGAATAGTCGAGTCTTGAGGCGAATGAATGTTGCCGGAGAGATGAGGAAGACCTTGCTGCGTTTTTCCTTTCCAAAATCAACGTGTAGAAGCCTAGGGACGTGTGGTGTGTGGGTGTGTGTTGCTAGGGAGATAACCTTAGGATTCTCGGTGATGTAGGCGTGTGTTTTGAAGAGTTTTAGGGCTTGAAAATTCCAATTTTGGTTATAAATAATAAGGTAGATAATTTAGCCCAATAACCTTAGTATAATAGGCCAATTAGAATGTAGGAAAAATATCTCGTTTAGGAAAGTTTTCGAAAATAATAACCGAGCCTCCAAAAAGTCTTTGTTTCTGTCGAAGGTCGATTAACGGTTTAAAATACGACTTGTCGTGTAAAACCATATCGACAAATACCATTTTTGAAAATTACACCTTAAATATACCATATATTAAATAATTAAAAATAATCATTTAATAAAATATTTTTCCTTTACATTCTTTAGTCTTCGTTCCTTGATCGCGTCTCAAATAACCATTGAAAACACTGTTTAATGCATTATAATAGAAAACCTTATTATAAACATGTAAAAATGCCTACTACATTTAACTAATACAATTAAAATAATTTAATTAAGCGTTTTCTATTTTTCCTAAATTTATATGCAATTGGATTACATTATCGCATTTTGGACGTTACAATTTCTCGCTCCCTTAAATGAAATTTCGTCCTCGAAATTAAGACTCATCGGATAACTCCGGGTAGCAACTGCTCATGTCGGTCTCAGTTTCCCATGTAGCTTCCTGAAACGTCCTCCACTATTTTTTAAATTTAAAACCATACTAATTTTTATTTTATAGAACCTCAAATTTCGAAATTCACCATTAAAATAGCTTAAAATTTTCATAAATCAAAATAATTTAATATTTAAAAATTTCAAGTGCATAAATTCCCTAAATCGTCAATTAACAATATTCAACATGCACCTCTTAACATGATCGAAACTATCCTCAAAATAAAGCATAAAAATCTCTAATCAAATCAATAAAATTTTTAACTATTAAGCTAATGTGGAAAAATAAAGGCCCATGGGAGTGCACTGCCGGACTCGGTCCACTTAAGCGTCAGCGCCTCCCCCAATAACATCATCGCCTGCAGCATCCAAATCTAGTGAATCTAATGACTCAGCACGTTATAAACATAAGTAGCAAATAATACATATACAAGCACATGCATTAAAATCATATTTTTATTCAAAATAAGCTTGTACTCATAAATAAATCGTAAATCGTTAAATCATAAAGCTATCAATCGTTTATCATTTTGGGTGAAGTTCGATCCTTGAAAGTGACTAGCCTTTATCCTCTGGTCGACTGATCAATCATAGCTCACCCTAGGCCTCTCCTCCTTGGCCAAGCTCGATTTCCAGCATGTATTTCATCCCCTAACGACTCTTTTCCCTTCCCTTAAACACCTCTTATTGGGAGTGTGTCCTTAGGAATCATAGCGTTTAATAAGCAAAGGTAAAGTCGTCTAAACGTTTGAAATAATCGTTCTATCGTTAAGCCAACCGAGCATAGCTATTTTTCATGCAAAAATAATCAAACATGCATAATATAGTTTGAATGATGCTTCAAAGGAATTTAGAAACGTACCTTTGCGTTTTAGAAAGCTCGAATCTACGATCGTCGGCGTACGGTGCGAAGAAGAACAAACGGGCTTCGAAGACTCCTTGTTTCTTCCCTTGAGATTTTCGAAAATATGTGTGTTGTGTAGTGTTTCGGCTGGTTATAAGTACAAAAGACATAGATTTTTATTTTTTTTATAAACTTTAATTTGCATGTTAATGGGCTTAGGTTTTGGGCCTTGGGGTTTAGGAGCAATTGAGGATACTCAACATAGGTGAATTGAGTCCAATAACACCTATTTAATTGGAAAATAAAAGTTTATAAAAAATAGTTTTCGAAAATAATTCTTTTGATCTTTTAAAAGTCTCTCGTTTGCCCAAAACCATCGTTCTAGATAAAATCAATCTCATCTCGTAAAATAATTTGGACTCTATCATTTTTATAAAAATTTAATCTTTTTTAATCATATTAATAAGCCTTGAAAATATTTATCGAAAAAAATTTATTTTATCTTGGTCGTCCCCGGTATCTTTTCCACAGCTATTATCGAATATTTGAGTAACATCTATAGTTTTTGTAACATCATGCAATTAGTCTCTTAGTCATGTTGTATGCATCATGTAAGCACATAAAGTCAATTAAGTACGTTAAATATAAAATTTAAATCATTTGCATGCATGTGGTTTACGTAAGTTGGTTTTTGGACGTTACACTTCCTCCTCCGAATGATTTAGCTACTTGACTTTGACCATATGAATGACTTTATTCCAAAGCCTTATTTCTTGCCTATCTAGAATCTGTGTAGGCCTTTCCTCGGAAGGCACATTTGGAGTCAACTGCAGAGGTTCATAATTCAGTACCTGCGAAAGATTCGACATGTACTTTCGCAGCATCGAGATGTGGAACACATTATGCACTCCAGCCAGCATGGGCGGCAACGCCACTCTATAAGGTAATGTTTCAATCTTCTTGAGAACCTCAGACTAGTCGCATGAACCTTGGACTGAGTTTGCCTTTCTTGCCAAATCTCATAAAACCCTTCATAGTTGCTATTTTTAGAAACACGTGGTCACCTACTGCAAACTCTAGTTCCCTTCGCAGCTTATCATCATAGCTTTTCTAGCGGCTTTGTGCAGTCTTAATTCTATCTCGGATTTTGACTACCAGCTCCGTGGTATGCTTGGTCAAGTTCGATCTGAATTCTCCTCTTTCACCAACCTCATCTCAATGTATTGGTGATCTACATTTCCTCTCATAAAATGCCCTGTAAGGAGCCATACCTATAGACGATCGATAGCTGTTGTTATAGGTGAATTCAACTAGAGGTAACTTCGGTTCCCATCTTCCTAGAAATTGATCACACGAGCTAGGAGTGGATCTTTCAAAATTTGAATCACCCTTTCAGACTGACAATAGTTGTCTGAGGATGAAACGCTGTACTGAACAACAACTTCGTTCCCATCGTTGGATGCAGACTCTTCCAGAAGGATGATGTGAACCTCAGATCTATGTCCAAAACAATAGACACTAGAATTCCATGCAGTCGGACTATCTCTTTGATGTACAGCTCTGCGTACTGAGTCATGGTGAATGCCATCTTAATAGATAGAAAGTACGTTGAATTCCTAAGACGATCAACTATCACCCAAATGGCATCGAATCCCCTGATAGTTCTTGGAAATCCCACTACAAAGTTCATTGTGATATTTTTCCATTTTCAATCGGGAATAAGAAATGCCTTAAGCTTCCCCTGCTGGCCTCTGATGTTTTTACTTAACTTGCTGGCATGTCAAACACTCGGACACAAAAAGCAAGATGTCTCGTTTCATGTCCGGTCACCAATACAATGTCTGCAAATCTTTATACATCTTTGTACTTCCATGATGAATGGAGTACGGAGTATTCTGGGATTCTTTCGTAACAAATTCTCTTAGTGAATCAAAACTAGGAACCCAAAATCGATCTCGATATGGAACTATGTCATCCTCTTCTGAATACAGTTTTCGACCCTTAGATTCATCTCTCAGTCTCCATTTCTGCAATTGCTCAACAAAATACTGAACTTCATGGATTCTATCCCTCATGGTCGACTAAACTGTCATAGTAGAAAGATTAGGAGCATCGCTCCTTGCATACACTGCAAGATCGAATAACTAAATCTCTACTTGCAATAGTCTCTGACTGTCAATTGAGTGATAACAGCTGTCTTTCTGCTCAAAGCATCCACCACCACATTAGCCTTTCCCTGATGGTAGCTAATATTGCAATTGTAATCTTTCACCAGCTCTAGCCATCTTCGCTACCTCATATTCAATTTTTTCTGGGTGAAGAAGTACTTCAAGCTTTTATGATCAGTGAAAATCTTGCACTTTTCCCTATATAAGTAATGTTTCCAGACCTTTAGAGCAAATAATACTACTGCAAGCTCGAGGTCATGAGTCGGATAATTCTTCTCATGAACCTTAAACTCTACATGCATATGCTATCACTCGATCATTCTGCATCAGGATTGCACCTAAACCAGGCTTCTAGGATTCTGCATATAGAACATACTCTCCTTGTCTCGATGGCATCGAAAGGACTGGAGCTGAAGTCCAAGCTTGCTTCAGCTTCTCGAAACTCTCTTGGCAGTTTGATCCCCAAATAAACTTCGCATTTTTGTTCGTCAAGGCGGTAATGGATACTGCAATAGAAGAGAAACCTTGAATGAACTTCCGATTGTAACAATCTATACCCAAGAAACTGCGGATCTCGGTCACACTCTTAGGTACTATCCACTCTTTAATTGCCTAGACCTTGTTGGGATCAATCTCAACTCCATCTCTAGAAATAATGTGGCCTAAGAACGCCACTTCTCGAGCAAAAACTCGCACTTGCTGAACTTGGCGAATAGCTTTCTACCTTGCAATATCTGTAGTGCCGTTCTTAAGTGCTGACTATGCTCTTCTCTGCTCCTCGAGTAAATCAGAATATCATCTATAAAGACTATGATAAACTGATCCAGATACGGCTGAAATACGTGATTCATGTGATCCATGAAAATCACTGGCGTATTGGTCAACCCGAATTGCATCACAATAAACTCGTAGTGCCCATATCGAGTCCTGAAAGTTGTCTTATGAACATTTGGCTCCTTCACCTTCAGCTGATGGTATCCCGAACAAAGATTTATCTTCGAGAAAATAGAAGCTCCTTGCAGCTGATCAAACAAGTCCTCGATTCTAGGTAAGTGGTATTTATTCTTGACGGTCACTCTGTTCAGCTCTCAATAGTCAATGCAGAGTCATATACTATCATCGTTCCTCTTCACGAATAGTTATGGTGTGCCCCACAAAGAACAACTCGGGCGAATGAAAACCTTGTCCATAACTCCTGAATTTGATCTTTCAGCTTTTTCATCTCTGCTGGTTCTAAACGATAGGGTGCCTTGGAATTTGGCACTGTACCGACATCAATTCAATAGTAAATTCCACCTCTCGGTCTAGTGGGATGCCATAAACATTCTCAAGAAAGACGCTAGGAAAGTCTCTGACAACTTCTAGCTTCTGACTGTTCGGGATTGGTATTGAGATAACACTCGCTATAAAAGCTTGGCAGCCTCGTCTCATAAGCTTCCTCGCACATATGGAGGAGATAATGTGCAACATTTTCTTGTTCTCTACTGCCTCAAAAACAAAAGATTTCCCGCTGGGCGATCGAATAGATACTGACATCTGCCGGAAATCTATCGAAGCTCCATTCATAGAGAGCCATTTCATACCAAGAATGATGTCGAACTCAGGCATCGGGAGTACGATGAGATATGCTTGAACCGCATTTTCCAGCAAATGAAGCTCCAGATTCCTCAAAATGCTCGTGGCAACCATCTGATCACCAGAAGGAATAGAAACTCTAAAGCCCAATTACAAATCCTCGGGTATAATCTTAAGTAGCTTGACAAACGTCTCAGATATAAATGAGTGTGTAGCTCCTGAATCTAGCAATGCATAGATAGCTATACCTGAAATAAATATCCTTCCTGCGACAAATATACCTTAAAATTCAATAGAGTCAAAAACTTAAAGAAGTTCTATCATTAATCACCCAAAATTCTTGAAAATTACCATAGTTCATCCTCAAAACTCGAAAAATGCACAATTTACCCAAAATAAGTTTCGAAAATTGCATCTTTGCCCCCAAATAAATTTTGAGTTTAATCAATTTGTGCCTTAACTTTTGTAAATTTATTGTTTTGATCCCTAAAATTCCATAGATTACGGAAATAACCCTTGAGTTTCTAGAATTCGAAAAAAGTACCTGAAATTCTCAAACATTGCAATTTAGTCCCTGAATTTTTGAAAATTCTAGATTTCATCTTAGAACTTTCGGTCATCTCAATTTATGTCCCTGGACTTCTTAAAATTATAGAATTCTTGGCCTTCTACAAATAAACCCTCAAGCTCTCGATTTTTGCACTTTTTCCCCTCTAATTATTGATTTGCAATAAACGCCCCATGATTATTAAATTGGTTCAATTCATTCCGTTGCATCTTTAAGCTTAAATTATTCCCAATTTCTACATCTCAACATCATCCCTTAAATCCAACTAAAGTAGAGCATGCAACCTATTTTCTTTTAAGTTCCTTATTATTCCAATCAATTCCATTAACCAAATTATCATTGCATGCATTAAAGTAGTGTAAAAACTTTAAGCAACTAGGTTACTAGTGATCAAAGTTGTGTCTGGCTCTGCCTTCTCAGCATGCATGACATAAGCTCTGCCAACAATTGGTACTTTCTTCTTTTGGCAGTCAATTACTTTATGTCTTTCCTCCTTGCAAATGAAGCACTTGAATGATCCCCACATGCACTTGTCAAAATGTAGGAAATTGTACTCCTTGCACAATGGCCTTTCTTCAGATTTCGGGGCAGCTCCAAACTGTGGTGGCTTTTGCTGCCCTGGCTTCTTCCATTGTCCTTGGAGATTTTGCTACCCTAGAGCTCTGGGAGATCTTGTTAACCACTTCTTGATTGGCTGAGAGTTCTGCTGCCTCTTGCGCTATATTTCAAAATTGATTTCCTTAACGGATTTTCCACCCTAGAAAAACAAGCAGTGGCAGCTGCATAATCTGTCGATCTCATCAACATCACATCTCGACGAATAGTGGGTTGAAGGCCATCTAGGAAATGCCCCAGTTTCTCAGCAGCCTCTCTATCAATGAGGGGCACTGAGTGACAACCCCAATGAAACTTCCTTATAAACTCAGCCACAAACATGTCTCCCTGATGGAGACTCATAAACTCACTCTTCAAGCGTCCTCTGACGTCAGCAGTGAAATATTTCTCGTAGAATATGTCTTTGAATCGCACCCATGTAAAGGTGGCTAGATTGACACCCTGCTCAGCTCCTTCCCACCAAAGAGAAGCATCATCCCGCATATTATAAGTGACACACTTGACTCGATCAGCATCCCCCATATTCAGATAACGGAAATGCACCTCAAGGGATCTGATCCAGCCCTCAGCAACAAATGGGTCGGTGGTACCTGAAAACTCCTTTGGATCCAGCCTCCTTAACTAATTATACATATCATGTTGTGGCCTCTGAGCATGCTGCTCAAAGAGGCGTGCCATATCCTCCAGCACTCTAGTAGCAGCACCCCCATTGGGAGGTGGGGGTGCATTCTCTCTACGATCCTCATGAGTATCAGCCTGTTTATCAGTACTATGTGCACGTCTAGGAGACATTATATCTGAACGTATTCCAAATTCTAACGTAACCAACATGAAATTAAATCTAAGCGTCTAACCATTTAGCTTATAAGAATCATTTATCGATCAACTTAAACATAATGCCAATTAACTTTCAAAGCATATAAACATTTAACTTAAGCATATAAATCATGTAAACATGCAGGTGTCATCATTAAAGTAATTTAAAGTATTTAAACTTACAGACGTGAGGCTTGATGACTGAGATTTCTGGAACTTGCGATGGCAAAACCCTTTACAAGAACATTGCTGTAATACCAGCTGAAATATCTCTAACTCATTTTACTTTAAAATATACTTGATTTTTTTAAAAAAAAAAATCCTTGGGCTTCGACGAAACATATAAATATATACTTTTTGCACCATTATAATAAACTCAATATTTATTTTACTCAAACTCAGAAGCTGCAGTAAAATTTGAGTAAAATTCATAAAATCGTAAATATAAAACCAAACCTAAAATAGCATTTTTCAAAAACAATTTGAACGTCATAAATCCTCTCAATAACCACTCCTACGCATAAACGTCATGAAAATCCTTAAAGTACTGTAAAATCACAACTGTGCAGAAAAAATAACAATGGTCCTCGGGTTAGTGCACCATCCGTCCATCTAGTTTGGTCATCCAACCCTTTTGTCTCGACAGTAAAATCCTCACCTGCATCATTCACATCTAGTGAGTTTATTGACTCAGTAAGCCTTAACCGAAGTAAAAAGTATACGTATACATCCACATGCAACAGTAAAATATACTTTTAATAAAAATAGATTTTCATTTAAACCTTTCCTTTCATCATATACTTTTCCTTCTATCATATGTATATACATATAAATTTCCTTTTGGGGTGAAATCCGTTCATTAATTGTAACCAGCCTTTCATCTTTCGGTCGATTGATCAATCTCAGATGTAACCATGGTATCAGGTGGCAGGGGCAACAATAACTACTTTTTTGTTCTGTGCCTTGGCCTATAGTTTGCGGGGACACCAGCAACTACTTTTCCGTTACTGCGCCTTGGCCTATGGAAATTCGTTTTTGGGTTCTCGCGGGGTTTTGTCTCGTATAAAGGTTCCAATGGGGCTTTGTCCCTCACGAATCCACATTTCCTTACCATCACAAGTAAGTCATTTCATTCAAACATTTTCAACATTTCCATCACTTTATAAAATACATGCATAAATATAAATTTCCTTTTAAACCAAGCATGCAACACGTCTTTTAGCATTTATCGTTTTCAATCAAAAAACTCCATAACCTTTCAAAATAACATTTTAACATTTATTACAGCTTTAAGAACATTGACAAGACTTCTAACATTTTTTAGGTGTAAAATGACCCGTTTTGCCCCTGAAACCCTGACTTTCCCATTTTACCCCTGGACTTTAAAACTTCGACACGAATCCATCCAAACTTACCATAACACCTTAAAAAACTCCCATAAACATTTCTTAGACATAAGCTTAAGCTCGTTAATTAAATTCATAATTCGTTTTAAAACATGAACCGAGATCCCGATTTTAACCCGAAACTTAACCAAAATTTTACTATATCTTACTAACACCTAACCAACCCCTTTTGATTTCAGTTCAAGTCATTTAGTACCCTTGATAATGCTTAGAAGCCCGCTGGAATTTTCTGACCATGTTAGAAAAACCCTAACCCAACAAGCCCTACGTTCCTTTGATCTTAGCCCCTAACCAACGAGACCAGACCCTGACCAGCCTTCCTAGAACCACGAACGACCCCTTAGACCCCTCTCGACCAATCCTAGCGAGCGATTCACAAGGACGTGCATGTTTAGTTCTTCTTGCGCTCCGAAACCGCTAGGTTGTGCCCTCTAGTGCGCCTACCCCTTCCCAACCAATCAGACCATGTATGGATGCTCTTGGCTCATGTCTCGGACCCTCATGAGCCCAGCCCCTCACCTGGATAGCAACACAAACGTCTCTTCTCTTTTTCCAAACCATGCGTGACCTAGCCCTCAAGAGACACAACCCGTCGGCCCTTCCTCTTGCACCGCATCAGCCCTGAACCGTGCATCTTAGGATCCATAAACCTCCTATAAATCGAGCCCCTGATATCCATATCATCTCAGCCCCTTCCTTTTAACAAGAACCATCAATAACATGCACAAAAATAAAGTTTATTCGTGACTAAACCCTTAAAAACAAAAATACCATGATGATTTTAGATTTTTCATGCAAGAACACATTGTCACACATAATATGGTATGAAAGATGAAAAAATAGGAATATGGCATGCCTTTGCATGATTCACGCACGAATATTCGAGTCTTGACAAGAAGGAATGTTGCCGGAGAGATGGAGAAGACCTTGCTGCGTTTTTCCTTTCAAAAACCAACGTGTAGAAGCCTAGGGACGTGTGGTGTGTGGGCGTGTGTTGGTAGGAAGAAAACCCTAGGATTCTTGGTTATGTAGACGTGTGTTTTGAAGAGTTTTAGGGCTTGGAAATTCCAAATTTGGTTATAAATAATATGGTAGACAATTGAGCTCAATAACCTTAGTAAAATAGTCCCATTAGAATGTAGGAAAACATCTCATTTAGGAAAATTTTCGAAAATAATAACCGAGCCTCCAAAAAGTCCTTATTTCCGTAAAAAATCGATTACCTGCTTAAAATAAGACTCGACATATAAAAACATTTCAAAGAATACCATTTTCAAAAATTACACCTTAAATATATCATATATTAAATAATTAAAAAATCATTTAATAAAATATTTTTCTTTACAGTCCCCGATCTAGGTTCCTCGGTCATGTCTCGAATAACCATTGAAAACATTGTTTTATGCATTCTAATAGAAAAAATATTTTAAACATGTAAACTTGCCTACCATATTTAATTAATGCAATTAAAATAATTTAATTAAGCATTTTCCATTTTCCTAGATTTGCATAGAGTTGGATTACGTTATCGCAATTTGGATCTTACAATTATCGTGTGGTTCTGGGATTAATCAAGCCGAAGCTGGTGGTATGTGACCCGGATCCAAAAATCCTAGGGTGGTACAAGGTCTGCAATTCATAGGGATGTACATGGTCTATGATATGAGTGATTAATACCTGAAATAAAGGGAATTTTAACCAATGAATGGGCAATGAGGAACACAAAAGAACAAATTCCACATAAGAATGAGATGTATGAAAATATTTGATAGGTACTACTTGCATAAAAAAAATTCATCTTCTTTTCAGAAGCCCATAACTTAGAAAACGTCAACTTTATGCTTGATTGACTTGAGGCAATTCTTGGATGAGTGAAACTATAAGATGTTTTCAGAGTACGTGTGAGTGAGAATATAAATATGTTGAAAGAGTCTTATTGTTAAGTTTGGGACTCATCTTCGAATTTAGGGCATTACAAAATAGTATTAGAAACTAATCTCTCATAGTACAGTGTGGTTCAGGGATGAACTAAGCAGAAGCTATAGTATAGGTGGCTAATATCTGAAAAATGGGAAACCCACTAATGATAGGGAGACGCAAAACATGAATGAACTAATCTCACACCAAGATGAGAGACATAAAAAGATTTGATAGATAATATTAATATCAACATGCCGCATCTTCCTTTAGAAAACCCATAACTTAAAAACTTCAATGTTAAACGTGTGTGACTTGGGGCAATTTTGGGATAAGTGACCCCTTGTGAATTTTCTCAAAGTGTGTGTGAGTGAGAACATAAGGACTCTGTAAACACCCGTGTTGGTATGATGGGGACAAGCATCAAATTTATGACGTTACGAAATAGTATACATAACTATAACATCTCTAGTACGGCGTGGTTTGATGATGAAATAAGTGGAAGTTGATGGGTATGTGACACCTAGAGCCGAAACTCCTAGGGTGGTACAATGTATGCAGTCACATGAAGGTACATGGTCTACGATATGAGTGGTTAATACCTGAAAGAGATGGAAACCACACCAATGACTAGGCAACAAGAAGAATGAATGAACTGATCTCATAGCAGAATGAGAGATATAAAAACCTTTGATAGGTACTATTAATAACAACAAGATGCATCTTTTTTTGGGAGCCCATAACTTAAAAATTTCAATGTTAAGTGTGTTTGAAATAGGGAAATTCTGGGATAGGCGACCCTTTGTGATGTTTCCCTAGGTGCGTGTGAGTGATGACATAAGTATGCTGGAAAGACATGTGTTTGTCTGTGAGGACAGGTGTCGAATTTAGGGTGTTAAGAAATGGTATCAAGGGGTACGGTGTTCTTTGGAGACAAACCAAGTGAAAGCTGGTGGGAATGTGACACCTGGAGATGAAAATCCTAGGGTGGTAGGTGGTCCGGAATTCTCAGGGTGATACATGGTCTAGATATCTTAAATATGGGAACCCCACCAATGACTGGGCGACTGAAAGCATGAATGGAAAGATCCAACAACATAATGTGAGACATAAAAAGATTTGACAGGTACTATTAATATCTACAAAATGCATTCTTTTTTTCGAGAGCTCATGACTTACAAACTTCAAAGTTAAGTAAGCTAGACTTGAGAAAATTCTTGGATAGGTGACCCCCTTTGAATTTTTCCAAGGTGTGTATGAGTGATGACATAAGCCTGCTGAAAAGATCCATGTTTGTTTGGAGGTGACATATCGAATTTAGGAAACGTCAATGAATATAACCTCTCCTAGTACGGTGTACTTCAGAAAAGTACCAAGAGGAAGTTGGTGGACATGTGAAACCTGGAGTCGAAAATCTTAGGGTTGTATACGGTCTACAATAATGGTGTTTAGTATATGAAATATTAGAACCCCACAAGTGAATTGGTGACTGGGAGCATGAACAAACTGATCTCACACTTGAATGAGAGTCAAAATAAGATTTTATAAGTACTAGTCATAACAACATGATGATCTTCTTTTTGGAAGTCCATAACTTAAAAACTTCAAGGTTAAGCGTGATTGACTTGAGATTTCTAAGATGAGTGATCCTCTATGAAGTTTTCCACGGTTCATGTGAGTAAGGACGTTGCAGACATAAAGATGCTTGAAAGTCCTGTGTTGTTATGGTGATGACAATAATTGAATATGAGACGTTCGTCAATGGATTTGAAATCTGTTATCTCAAATTCATCAATCCAAACACAACCTTAAAAGAATCAAAATTTTAAAAATTTAGAAGTAAAAAAACAAAACACTTAACTAAATGTGCGCAACATAGCCATTTCTTTTGTTTCTTTTTTCTTCGAGCAAGCAGGTCTTTTGGTTCGTTCTTATTTGAAAGATGATAAATTTAGAAAAATGAGAAAAAAAGAATAAGGGAGACAAGTGGAATGGAGTTATGGATTCTCAAAACTATAAGTATACGTTTATTTAACTCATGCATTAGGACATATTTGGGTATATGATACAATAAAAAATAAAGAATTTAAAATTTTCGGTATTTCTCTCCTAAGAAACAAGAAACGAACCGAAACCAGAACTTTTATATACTTAAAACCAAAACTGGTCAAATAACCAAAAATCGGATGACAAAATTGAAATTTTTGGTTCAAACCGCTTTTTCGATTTTAACCGAAGTTCGAACAACTCACCTTCAATGGCTAGATTTGAGCAACTAGTGTACAATCCCACTATGGATACATGATATCAATCACAACATTCTCTCAAATGTTATGTAGCTAAAATAAAATTAGATGAACCATATCTCTTGCTTTTTCTTTCATAAAGGAAAATACCTTTGGTGGAAGCCCTTTGAGGAGAACCAAAATTGTATGAGATATTAAATCTGAAAAGCGGGTGATGCGAATCTTTTACCCAAGAAAAGCAAATATGAATTATACTCAGTCGCGTCCTCGATTCTATGAACAATGAGATTTCTTTCCTTTGATTTTTAATATTTGAAAACAAGTAACATGTATTTGCCCCTAAATCACGTGGTTTAGTAAGAAATAACACAAATAAACAATCGAACTCAAACGAACCTTCAAAAAACTTATATTTGACAATCCGAGTGAAGAACAATCGACAAACACCATAAAGTATGAAACTTTGATAAGTTTGATTTGATGAAACACAAAAAAACATGCACAAAGTCGAAGCTTTCTTATTGAGAGAAAAACTCATAAATTCATTTAATAATAATCAATTACCTCCTCATAATGTTTTTTACAACTTGTTTAAATATAGAAATGGTAAAAAAATACAATAAAAATTGTAAATTAGGGTTTCCATGTTGAATTCTGCACTGTGGCGAGTGTTTTCAGGCGCTGGAGTGTTCTGTTCTCGCATAGAGGCACATTGTGATGGGGATTTTCATTCGCTAAGGCACACTGGTGCGCAGAGGGCACACTGGGGCAGGGATTTGGTCCCCTGGTGTACACAGTCCTCGGTCTGCGTGCTGGGGTGCATGTTTCTGGCCACTGGGCGTGTCTTGACTGTCTTTCGGGGTCATTTTGCACTCAAATGCTTTGTTTCTCAACGCGTATTCATGAAAGGCTTCATTGAACTCTTCAATCATTCAGATGTGCTTGATTCATAACCTTTAATCATCATCAATTTTGTACGATCGAAACAACATAGCTATTTGAATATCATCCAAAAATTTGGCACGTCATGCTCGATCAGATTCATATCAGTGCGCCCAGTTGGAACATACTCCTAAAGTCTAGAAATACAAAATATATTCTAATGACAGTAAAATCAGTTACAATTTTATATACACGAAATCTCTTTCAATGATAATTATCGATGCCATTGTTAGACTAATATCCAGCGATCCAACTTGTGGTTTTGGAAATATTGACTTTTATGTAAAAAAAATCTATATTTTAACAATATTTTATGATTTTATCCAATTATGTCATTTACTTTATCTATATACTAATGTAAGCTGCATAGATAAAGTTTTTGAATATACTATAAGTACCATGAGGTCCATGAGTCTAGTGGATCCTGAAATTTATTATTAAGTGTACTATATATTCTAAATATGTTCTTAGTCGATTAAGCAGCATAAAACAAAGATAAAAGTCGCTCAAGCTTGAGACTAGCGTTTCTGATGTAAATGTCACTGTAATTGGTAAGGGTACATGATGTCCAATCATACAGATGAATGATAATTTGATGAGGAATTGAACAACCCTCTCTCGGACTGTCCAAGCGGTTATCAGTTATCAAGTGGAATAGTCCGCAGTTATTGTACACCATTACGCCTTTGACCTGGGACAAATAGATGTTCTATGTACTAGCATTCATTTTTGATCCATTTACCAAATCTATTGAGGGTCATCATGTGGCGAGGTTGGATCTATTTTTGAAATACGTAGAAGCCAATGCATAGTAGTCGGGGATTCACCGCTCACTTACAGGTGAAGGTATTATCCTATGTGATCTGATGAGTTAATTGTATTTCTAGCCAGAGTAAGACATGTACATTTTGGAAAGTTGTTTCTTTAGTAGCACATACCGTGTCACTATTATGACTCAAAGATACTTGACATCCTAATTGAATTGATTTCTAACTCTTGATGATACTAGAAGCTCTTATCATGATCTGATGGGTGCAATCAAACTTGAGCTCTGATGTTCTTGATTAAGGGCTTGATGAAAAGAATGAAGCTAATTAGAGTAAGCACGAATAAGAACAAATGTTATTCCGAATCACATGAAGTTGTGAACCCATGTCTACCTGTATTCCTGAACCATTGAGAGTCACACAAGCATTGTGTTCCATGTTCCTGTTGAGATAGTCGAATTCAAGGAGTTGAATTTTGCGACTGTAGTTTGATGGAGATAAAAAAAAGATTGTTTATAAATGAATTTATTAGCATATTATATTATTGTAAGTTATGTATGATAGCTTAACTAGTAGTTAAGAAAGGAAACTTTAACTGTCAGTTTAGTGAAGGAGTTCGCAAAACCGTCAGCAACCAACATTTTCGTATTTCATTATATGAATGAGATTTGTTCCATAGATATATCAGCACTGTCTAATCGTCAATCGGGATTATAATGAGTTCACTATTATTTATTTAGTGAATTTAGAATATACTAATTAAAATAATAAAATAATAGTAGCGATTACTAAGTATAAGATTCTTATTGAATATTCTACAAGAGTCTATAATTAAATAATTGATTAATGATTAAGTAATTAAATAATGTTTATATATATATATATATATATATATATATATATATATATATATAAATATATATCATGCATTATCAAGAATTGATTATGCATCATATTTTCAAGAGTAAAAAAAATACTATATGAGTGTTTTTAATAATGCAAATACAGAATCTTGGCGGGACTGCAATAATAATGAAACATCTAATACTTAAAAATACTGCTAGAAATTTTTGTTAGAAGCTCATTTTCGAAAATTTCATAAATTATGCATGTATGCAACACTACTGAAAATATCATCTTTCAAAAATATATGTAATCCAATGACAAACAAAAATACTACAGTTTAAAAATAGACAAATAATCAAACCCCGACTTACGTTTTAAAATAATGCAAATATGGAACAAGTACAAATCCTCACAACCATCAACATGTCAAAACATAGCATATAAAATAATTATGTCCACTCCTATATCAAATCGTGATGTGCGGAAATTATATGGTCATCGGGTTCACGTGCGCACATCCAGCCCCGCCTACTCATACTTCGGTGCCTCCAGCCTCCTCATCAGTATGCTCACTGCAGCATTCACGCCTAGTGAGTCTAAAGACTCAACACACCTATAACATTAATAACAAGTGAAACGTTCACTACTCGTTTTGCTTTAAATCATATTTAAAATCCAAAAGAAATCGTTTAAATCATAAAGCATCAATTGTTTGCATATCTTAACTTAGCAAAATTGCTAAAACTAACAATCTCTCAAAAAACACTCAAGACCTCCATTATCATTATTATCAAACTCACCTGCATCAATCACACCTAGTGAGTCTAAAGACTCAACAAACCATAATTTTGATAACAAGTAATATGTATACAGATCACACGCAATAATGAAAATAATTTTACGTAAAATAACATTTTCATAATAATGCATAAACGTAAACATAAACATTTTGAAGGATCATGTGTGCTAGTGCCTTCGAAGGCATTTTGCAGACAACATTCTCCAATGAGCTTCAATAGCTCGTGTTCTAAGAATATTAACACCGATAAATTAAATCGAGTTTGGTTTTAAAACCAAGCAGAAGAAACTCGAAGTAATCCTTCGTGAAGAGTACTGATATATTTAGAAAACGTTTTAATTTATGTAAACTGACTAACTGAAATAAGACAGATTAGTTTTTGCATTCTTCAGTTCAGTTACCAAGTTACGGTGACAACTGAACTGACGAATATTCCAACTGATCAAAACAATTTGAAAATAATAGTTAATCAGTTAAATACACAATATATGTTTATGGATGTTCGGAGACTTCAACTGCTCCTACGTCACCCCTTCTATCTCCACAGATAGGATCCACTAGAAGACTTTAATTTGTACAACTACTTGTACAAACCCACTTAGCTAGGACTTACCCACTGCCTAAACTGAACTCCTAGACTTAGACTTAAGGCAGCACCTTCCAGTCAACACTTGTTTAATGTCTATGTGAGAAAGACTACATACACAAGTTTAACGTCTTTGTACATGACTGTATTTGAGTGGTTTGAGAGTGTTTGTGTGTGTGAGAACTGAACAAAGATGTTCTCACACACTGAGGGAAATATGCTTCTAATCTAAGCTGATATTTCTGTAAAGAGTTCCCTCGGCTGGGCTGAATTGCTTCTCTGAAGCTGATATAACTTTGAAGTGTGCCCTTCTCTCTTTCTCTCTTGAGTTATGTGTTTTTGAGTCTTCACTGATCTTCTCTTTATATAGGCGGGAAAAATGATCGTACAGTGAGACTCATTGGTTGTATCTGTTGCATCTTGAATATGTTTCTTGACTTTGTGTATCGACTTTTCGAATTCCCTTCTGAAACGTTTTGTCTTTAATGAAATGATGCAACGTCTATTATTGTCCTTTGACTGGATTAATGGCTTTGTACCTTCACGTACAGCTGGATTCCACTTGAGAGAGTTTGTCTTCATCCATAACTGATGGATTCTAACTGATGCTTTGAACTGGTCAGTTGAACTGATCTTTCAGTTGGGCTGGTGAAATCAGTTGACTCGTCAGTGGAACTGATTTCATACTTGTTCAGTTGGACTGATCAGTTGGGTTTCTTCATCAGTTGAACACTCCTCGGCTGGCAAGGCTTCTGAGGTTTTCCTGCTGAATTACCTATCAATTGGACAATCAGCTGGACTGATCAATTGACGTAATCAGTTAGACTGATTCATTTTGTACGATCAGTTGGGTATTTAGTTTGCGATGTAAACATCTCGTAAGTGATCCTAGATGCTGCACACTAAGGTAGATCATTAGTAACGAAATTAACAGGTTTTGTTATCACCAAAATCAAGATTGCAAACTTGAAAAGTTTCAACAAACATTTCGTTTTTTCATCACTTATAAAAATTAAACATGCATATAACGTTATTCTTTTAAATCAAGCATGCAACATATCTTTTAACATTATTGTTCATAATAAAATTCCGTAAACATGAAAAATAATCATATTAACATATAAAACAACATTCAGGACACTGCCATGACGTTTAATAATTTTCGGGTGTAAAATTATCGTTTTACCCCTAGACATAAAATTTCACGTTTTTGACATTTTCTTAATTCCGTTGACTCTAGACCATCCCAAATAATTATTTAAGCTTACATGACTTTTCTCGTATTTTTATTTAGCTTAACTCGATGGCTTTTTATTTATTCTTTAATTATAACTTATTAATGTGTTTTAATCCAGAATTAAATCAAAATATAATATAAAATTCCCAAACTAAAAAAGATAGACTTTTTATATTTAATTTACCCTCGTGAACCATGATTCGACTCCCGTGAACCACTTTCGAACCCTTAGCCATTTAAAACACAAAAGCCGAACTCTAAGCCAAAAACCCTCGAGCCATGTCTCGTTTTTCCGCGAGCCAAGCCCGAGCCACCCGAGCCATCTTCGGACCAGACCTCCCCTGGACCCTCATGAACTCTTTGGACCCCCAGGACTTAACCCTAGCCCAAACCAAAGCCACCCTTAACAGAAGCATGCTGCGGCCGAGCCTCCTACATGCACTAGGACTCTTGCATCTCGCCTAGGACTATAACCACCAAGCAAGCCCCTGAATCAGAACCTTTTGCACCCTTTTAGGAGCCTAAGGACCTAGCATAGCCCAGCCCGAAGCTCCCTGGCCGAGCCCTGTCTTCCTGCGAGGCTGCTGCTCATGCGCGCCACTACGCGATGGCTAGGACTCTTCCCAGCCATCGCTGCTCAGGTCCTAACGAGGCTAGGACTCCTTACCTGACCCAAACCATGACCCAGCCATGACCCAAGCCGAGCCATGCCAAGCTTAATCCCTTAAAACCGAAGCTTGACTCTAAAAACGTGAAGGTTGGTTCCAGTTTGTTCCGTATCGTGTGTTTCTTGTTTGTGTAACTTAGAACTCCTTACACTCGTATAAAAACATGCTCCTTTTTAGTCCTAGAACATCGTAGCCCCTTAATGCAC
The DNA here is from genome assembly GCF_022965805.1 of Primulina eburnea. Classification (NCBI taxonomy): domain Eukaryota; kingdom Viridiplantae; phylum Streptophyta; class Magnoliopsida; order Lamiales; family Gesneriaceae; genus Primulina; species Primulina eburnea. Next base: position 12,492,215 of record NC_133105.1, read on the forward strand.
ATATACATCAACTTTTGGATAAATAACATGCTTCAAAAATTTATGCTTTGAATAAAAACGAAAATAAATAAAAGTATATCTTTTTTTTCATGCAAACTAATAATTAATGCATATTATGGTATGATGATGAGTAGAGAGAAGAATATGGTGTGTCTTTGCATATTTAACGCACAAATAAACGTTGAAAATTGCGAAGAATGACGACGAGCAACCTTGGGCGAATTTCCTTGGAATTTTTTCGAAGATTTCCTCTTGTTTTTGGGTGTGTGATTGTGGTTTAGTGTGTCTAGGAGTCTTGTGAATGAATTATGGTAAGGGGCGTGCATAATTATAAATAAAGGGTAGGGTTTGGGCTTTTATTTTTGTTAGAAAAATTAGTGTGCAAGCTTGGGCTCATTAGTAAACTATAATAGGCCAAATAAGCCCACTTATGCATTTAAAAATTATTTTGTTTAGGAATGTTCGAGAAATTATTAGCCAGGTTGTCAAAACGTTCATATTTTCGTTGGAAATCGAATACCAATAAAAATTACATCCTGGCATATAAACTCACCTCAAACCACCTCGCTTTCAAAAATACCATTTAAAATACACCACACATAAAACAATTAAAAATAATTATTTAATAAAATAATTTCCCTAATATGGCCCCGGGCTCCGTTTCTCGATCGCATCTCGAATAACCTTTAAAACATAGTTTTATGCATTATAGTAGAAAACCATATTTTAAATATGTAAACATGCCTTCCACATTTAATAAATTCAATTAAAACAGTTTATTTAAAATACATAAGAAATTTGATAATTTACATGCATGTAGTACACGTGAACCTTCGAATTTTCGGGACGTTACAACAAGTACACATACATAACATGCAATAGTGAAAAGTACCGTACTAAAAATACATTTCATGAATTTTAAAAGAAGCATGAACTTAAACATTTCATATCATGGCATAGCGTGTCAAAACATCTCATCATATCATCATATACTTATTCATTTTCCTTAATCGAATTCAGTTCGTTAGTTGTGACTTTTGTATCAGCTCTATTTGATGGATCCATCTACATATGGTACCCGGCGGCGGAGGCATCATCGACAGTATTACCCATCCACTGAGCCTTGGCCTTACAGCTTATCGTATACATATATCGTCAGTCACAACAAACTCCCATCCTTCAAAAACATCATCATTTTCATCACTTATAAAAACATGCATATATAATTTTTCCTTAAAACCAAGCATGCAACGTATTTTCCATATTTACCATAAAAAGGTCATATACGTGATACATAAACTTTTAAAAACATGTTAAATTTGTGATCGGGGCGCAGTCAGGACTAAAACTCGACCCGTGTGCAAAATGATCATTTTGCCCTTGGAAACCCTAAATGACCATTTTACCCCTAGACCTCAAAATTTCGACCCGAAGCTTACCAAACTCCTTAAAACATCCCAGAACATAATAATAAGCATTTCTTAGACGTAAACTCGAGCCCGTTACAAAACTTAAACAATTCGATTCAAAACTTGGACCGAAGTTATAGTTTTAATTCGAAACAACCCGAAACCCAACCAAATTCGAACCATGACTCGAACATACATGTCTAGCCTCTAAACCACTCGTTCCAGCCTATTTATGACCCACGAAATAGGCGCCAAAGGTTGCTGGAATTGTCTGCACAATACATCTTCAAACCTTAATACACAAAACTTACCCATTTTTCGACACTAGGCCCTACCGGCTCGGACCAGCCTTGGACCAACCTTTCCTAGCCCACCTTAGGACCCTCTTGGACTTACTTAACCTAAGCTCACAGCCCCCTGCATGCTGCAACATGCCGACAGCTGAGAGTCACCTTGGAAACCCCACTCGAGACCAACTTGACTCACTCACCCTCGGTCGGCTTCTCCCTTAATTCAATCCATGTTCGAGCCACCCTAGGCCAAGGCTCAGACCCATCAAGGTCTAGTCCAGAGCTAGGGATGACCCTTGCACATCCGGCGCACCCAAGTCTTCCGATCTAGCCACCCCCGTCTCAAACAAACAAGCCGCAACCTTCGGCCTAAGGAAAATCTTGACCCTTACCAAACTCCATCCCCTATGACACCAAAAATTTCAACGTGAACAGTCCTTAGCAACCAAACACGGAAGTCCCCTTGCACAAATATCTTAAAACGTGAGTTGCACACAATTTAAACCCATGTTCATGTCGAAACTTTGCATTGAAACGAAACCTCGATATAGATCAATAAATTCTCACGCATATACATATATTTCAGCATAATATTGACTTGAAGGAGAGAAAAAGGAGATACATGCATGCCTTAACGTTTTTACGCTTGAAAACTCGAAGATATGCGTGTCAGACTAGCACTAGAGGAGCGGGGAAGAAGCTTGCTTTGAAAATTTGTGAAGGAATAGAGGGGCTGCTGGAGAAAACTTCCAAAATGGCTGCTGATGGAGGGGAGGGGCGGCCACTTAGTGTATTTAGGTTTAGGGTTTTCTAGGGTAGAGTTTAAATAAAAATACAAAGCAATAATGGGCCCTACATAAAATTTTAAAAGGATTAAAAGGGTTTTAAGCCCATTAAGCATTAACACAACCCAAAAAGTCCAATAACACTCTCGAAAAATAATTTGTTTAGGTATGTTTTAGAAAATATTGCCCGAACCCTTATAAAGTCCTCCGAATCGTTAAAATTTGTGTACCGGTAAAAATATAACTCGGTGAGTAAAAATAACCAACCAAGACCCACTTTCAAAAATTATAATTAAAAACACCTCATTTTAAATAATTAAAATTAATTATTCAATAAAAATATTTTTCTTAATTATTCCCGGTCTTCGATACTCGTTCGAGCGTGAAATGCAACTTAAAACTCTAATGCGTGAACCTTAAAAATAATTATGAAATAAATCATAACCATCCAATAATCATGCATAAAATGCATGAAAATCATGAAACACATATTTTTAAATAAAACTCTAGATTGCATGCAGTCGGGTTACGTAGTTCGAATTTCATGGACCTTACAACTCTCCCCTCTTAAAACAAAATTTCGTCTTCGAAATTTGAAGCATACCGAATAGATCCGGGTAATGACTCCTCATCTCGGCTTCAGTCTCCCATGTAGCCTCCTCCTCGGAATGATTCAGCCACTTGACTTTGACCATGTGGATCACTTTGTTCTGGAGCCTCCTCTCCTGTCTATCCAAAATTTGAGTGGGTCCCTCCTCGAAAGACAGGTTTTGTGTCAGTTGAAGTGGCTCATAGTTTAGCACATGTGAAGAATTCGACATGTACTTCCACAGCATCGAGACATGGAATACATTATGAACTCCCGTCAGATTCGGCGGTAATGCAACTCTGTAAGCGAGTGTCCCAACTCTCTTCAGGATCTCAAACAGCCCTATGTATCTAGGACTGAGCTTGCCTTTCTTCCCAAATCTCATCACACCCTTCATCGGTGTGACCTTCACGAACACATGATCCCCTACGGTAAACTGAAGATTATGCACCGCTGATCTGCATAACTCTTCTGCCGGCTCTGAGCGGTCTTTATCTTGTCTCGGATCTTGACCACTAACTCTGCAGTCTGACTGACAATATCCAGCCCTAACTCATTCTTCTCTCCTACCTCGTCCCAATACACTGGAGACCTGCATTTCCTCTCATATAATACCTCATATGGAGCCATACATATTGATACCTGATAAATGTTGTTGTATGTAAACTCCACAAGAGGTAACTTCGGCTCCTAGCTGCCCTGGAAGTCGATCATGAAAGCTCTAAGTAGGTCCTCCAAGATCTGAATCACCCTCTCTGACTGTCCGTCGGTCTGAGGATGGAAGACAGTACTTAATAGCAACTTAGTACCCAATGCCTGATACAGACTCTTCCAGAATGAAGACGTGAACCTCGGATCCATTTCTGATACGATGGACACTGGAATCCCATGCAGTCTGACTATCTCTATGATATATAACTCTACGTACTAAGTCATGGTGAAAGTCTTCTTGATCGGTAGAAAGTGAGCCGATCAACTATCACCCAAATGACATTATATCCTTCAGTCATCCTCGGAAGTCCCGTCACAAAATCCATATTAATATTCTCCTATTTCCACTTGGGAATAGGGAGTGGTCTCAGCTTCCCTGCAGTTCTCTGATGCTCTACCTTGACCTGCTGACACGTCAAACACTCTGAGACAAAACGTAGAATATCCCACTTCATGGCTGGCCACCAATAAAGAGACTGAAGATCCTTATACATCTTCGTACTCCTTGGATGGATGGAGTACGAGGTGTTGTGGGCCTCGCTCAAGATATCTTCTCTCAGGGAATCACAGCTAGGAACCCATAGTCGGTCTCTATATCTTACTATGTCATCCATTCTGTCTCTACTTCTATAACTGCTCGTTAGAAGGCTGCCCTACCCGAATTCTGTCTCTCAGTGTCGACTGCACTGTCAGGGTAGAAAGACTAGGGGCTCTGCCACTGGCATAAACTGCAAGCTCAAACCGCTGAATCTCTGCCTGTAATGGTCTTTGTACTAACAACTGAGTGATCACTGCCGTCTTCATGCTCAGGCATCTGCAACTACATTATCCTTAGCCGGATGGTAGCTAATATCGCATTCATAATCCTTTACTAGTTCTAGACACCTCTGCTGTATCATGTTCAGCTCTTTCCGTTTGAAGAAGTACTCCAGGTTCTTGTTGAAAGGTCCACTACTCGTTTTCTTAAAACGTACTAGAAATTTTTTTTTTCTTCCTTAATCTCCATAGTTCAAAATATACATATATATACTTTAAAATACCTTGACACCATTTTTTAAAATAAAACAACCAACTAACATTTGAAAAACAAAGGAAAATAGTTTGAATCGTAAAATCGTCAAACATTTTTCCAAACATAAAAACATTATTTGAAAAGTATAGCCCATACTACAACCTCTCAATAAGCACTCAAACATAATCGCAGTCATAAAAATATCTTTAACATAACTTAAAATCATAAACTAGTGCAGAAAACTAGCGTTGGTCCTCGGGTTATGTGCACCTTCAGTCCGGCAAAGTCAACCATCAAGACCTCCATTAACATTATTATCATAATCACCTATATCAATCACACCTAGTTAATCTAAAAACTCAACACACCATAATATTGCTAACAAGTACTACATATACAGATCACATAAAACAATGAAAATACTTGTACTTAAAATATCGTTTTCATAAATATGCATAAACTTTAAACAAAACATTTTCATAATGATGCATAAACTTAAAACAAAAACATTTCCATAAACTTTTCATAAACATTTTCGTAAACATTTTCATAAACTTTTCATAAACACTTTCATAAACATTTTCAAAACATTTTCATATCACCATAAACATATTCATATTCATCGTATTCATATTCATATTCGTATCCGTATCCATATCAACGTATTCATATTCGTATTTGCTTCCACGTCCATATTCATATTTATATTCTTTTCGTTGAATTCAGATCGATAATTGTGACTCTCAATTCGTCTACGTATTGGACGATTGATCAATCTACATGTAATCACAGTACTGGGCGGTGGTGACATCAACGATACTCTCACCCATCAACTGAGCTTGGCCTTACGTATTAACATATCATATCGTGTCAATGGAAATACGATCGTCGGGCTTCTTCTGGGGCCTTCTCCCGTAAACGGGCTCTCCCGGGCCTTCTCCCTCACGATATCTCCAACATATCATCGTATTCGTATAAATGGAAATACGATTGTCGGGCTCTCACTGGGACCTTCGTCATCACGATATCTCCAACATATCATCATATTAGTCACAATTACTTCACTTTCTTCAACGTTTCATGTTTTCATCACTTTATAAAAATTAAACACAACATATCTTTTAACATTATCGTTTCCTCATAAAAATCCATATACATTTTAAAATAAACCTTTTAACATATAAAAATTCATAAACATTTAAAATAAACATTTTAACATATAAATATCCATAAACATTTTTAAATAAACATTTTAACATATTAAATCATATAAACATTTAAAATAATCATATTAGCATGTAAAACAGCATTCAGGACACTGTTATGACATTTACTAATTTCTAGGTGTAAAATTACTGTTTTACCCCTAGACGTAAAATTTCACGTTTTTGACATTTACTTAATTTTGTTGACTCTAAAATGTCCCAAATAATTATTTAAGCTTACATGAATTTTCTCATATTTTTATTTAGCATAAATGGAGGACTTTTAATTTAATCTTTAAATATAACATATTATTGCGTTTTAATCCCGAATTAAACCAAACTTTAATATAAAATTCACATATTAAAAAATTATACTTTTAATAATTATTTGAGTTTAAATATAATTTTCCATAATTTTATTCTGCTTAAAACTAGGTGTTTCAATTAATTCTTTAATTAACGGTTCGTGAGGCGATTAAATCCCGAATAAATCAAAAACTCATTATTTTGATCCCAAATTTTAAACATAACATTTTTATTATTTATTCTACTCTTGTGAGCCATGAACCACACCCATGGACCCACGGTTCCAATTTTTGTTCTTGAATTCGAAATATTGACCCATGAGCGAACAACCCGGGCCATCTCCCAATTTACTCGAGCCATGCCCAAGCCACCTCAAGCCAAACCCTAGCCAACCCACCAAGGAACCCTCCTGGACCCTTAGAACAAAAAGACTCAACCCCAAGCTTCAAAACCAAAGCCACAACATAAGTTGTAGAAACAGCCGAGAAACCCACGTAGGCACCCTTGAGCCATAATCGTTTTTCCATGAGCCAAGCTAGAACCCTCTTGATCTTACCTTGAACCAGACCCCCTATGGACCCTACTGGACCCTTAGAACCTAAGGAATCGACCCCAACCCCTGAAACCGAAGCTACACCAGCAGGTGCAAGCAGCGGCCGTGTATCCCCCCTGGCGTGGACTCTACGTTTCTGTTACTAAGACCTAGCCAACCAAACATGAGCCCCGTGAACCAGGTCCCTTGTGCACCTTCCTAGGACCCTAAGGACCTAACCTAGCCCAGCCCAAAGCCCCTGGCCGAGCCCCTTAAACCCTGCGCAAGCTGCACCCTCTTGTGCATCCCCTTGGCTTGTTCTTGGGTGGAGTCCTATGTTGCTAGGACTCCTCACCAGCCCCTGGTCTCGAGTCCTAGGGTGGCTAAGACTCTTCTCTTGACCCCTCACAGACCCTAGCTAGCCCTGGTCCTAACCGTGATCCAAGCCAAGCAACCAACCCCATAAACCGAGCCCCTCAATTAACATAACAGTAAGGTGGTTCCAGCTTGTTTTCTAGCATGTTGCATCATTTCTGGTGTGTTATTAGGACCCTAAATCTCGTGTAAAGCCATCCCTTAACATCCTAATACATGGCAGCCCCTTTAACAACACAATAATCATGTTTTTAAATCAAAACACAAGTTTTAAAAATCATATAATATGCATGTACGAAAATCCTCAAAGGTGCCCTTTGTTTTCATGCAATTTCATTCATAATTGCATAATACGGTGTGATGATGAGTGAAGTAAGAATACGGCATACTTTTGCGTTTTAAAAGCACAAATAAACTTTGACGAATCGGAGAACGATGGCACGAAGACGATGGCTTGAATAACTCTTGTAAACCTCCAAGAACTTTGATGCTTTTCCCTTTAACTTTGCTTGTGTGTGCCGTGAATATGTTGACATAAAGAGTTTGAATTGTAAAGGGGTGGTGGGCGTGGGTTTTGATTTAATTTGTGGGGTAAGTTGTACTTCAAATAGTAATTAAGCACTAATCAAGCTTAGGACCATTAAGAAGGTTAATTAGGCTCATTAGTGCTCAATTAAAATATTAAAAATTATTTTGTTTAATAAAATTTGTGAATTTATTAGTCGGGTTGCCAAAACGTTCGTATTTTTGTTGAAAATCCAACACTGATAAAAATTATGTCTCGGCGTATAAAATCACCTCAAAACTCCTTATTTTCAAAAATAAGAAAAAGCGTCACCCTTCATTTAAACAACTAAAAACAATTATATAATAAAAATATTTTTTATATTTCAGCCATCGGTCTCCGTTCTTCGATCGTAACTCGAATAACATTTAAAAATACATTCTAATACAACAATGTAGAAAAATATATTTTAAACATGTCAAAATGCACAACATATTTAATCTACGTAATTAAAACATTTAATTAAAATATAAGAAAATTTAATAGCTTCACGAATGTGGTTTACGTGGACCTTTAAATTTTCGGGGCGTTACAATCTTCCCCCCTTAAATCGAATTTCGTCCCGGAATTCGCTTATCCTCGATAATCAAAATTTTAGACTTAGTTCTAGTATCCCAATAATCCACGCTTCGCTACACTACTCTTATAAACGTAAGTTTTAGAATGTCCTTAAGTCTTATTGATCCCAATCAAATTTTCCTTCTAAATCCTTATTTGCGAATTGCAACTTAAAAAGACCCATAATGACTTAGTGATGTTACTATTATAATCTCAAATTTCAACTTTTCTCACAATTCCCAATATTAAAAGATGGATGATCATACTTATTGTATATTACTTTCCTTATTTTATACCCAAAATATTAATCAACTTATCATATTTCGATATTAAGATCTCAAACGCATCCGCTAATGCTTAGAATTTTCAAGTCTAATATTGTTCATCCTTAAAAACCCCTGACTAACATTCCTTATAACATTATAACCAAGATATCCCAATATTCCAAATATCCTTTCGAGCCCAAATAATCGAAATTTCCTATCATTTAAACCATTAAATTCTTACTTATTGCTAAAATAGTCCCCAAATTCCTCAATAATTGCAAAATTATTTCTTAATTTCCTCAAAAATTACTCAATAGGTCCTTAATTTTGAAAATTTCCATAATTAACCCATTAGTTCTTGGTATTCTTATTTCCCTCTATAGGTTTCCCATGACAAAATTTTCAATAATCTTAAGCTTATACACCCAAAAATCAATTCTCGTAACCGATCTACCTTTCATCTAAACTTAAAATCTCAATTTATATATTTTTATACTCCCAAAGTCGTTGCCATCCTCAAAATAATTATTCCTTAGGTGAAATTCTCAAAATTAACTCAACTAGTATCCACTAGTCATCATTATTTTCTTAGAAAAATCTACGTGTCCCAAAAGCATTCATAATATTCACGATTAACTTATGACCCAGATAGTAGAACGTCAATACTAAAACCAAAAAATCAACATAGTCCAATTCCACCACAAAGCCAACATACGTTGAAATCATATAATTTCTTATTTAATATCGTTACACGTATAAAAATCTTAAAGCATATAAAACATATATCATCATAAAGCTATTAAACATGTGGCGTAAACATATAATTTCATGTACTTATGCATGTAACATCATAAAAATCATATAAAGCATGTAAACTTACAAGTTTGAGGCTTGACGACTGAGCTTCCCGGCACTGATGGTGGCACAACCTTTTACAAGATCATTGCTCTGATACCAACTGAAACGTCCACTACTCCTTTTCTTAAAACTTACTAGAAATTTTTTTTCCCTCCTTAATCCCTATAGTTCAAAATATAGATATATATACTTTAAAATACCTTGGCACCATTTTTAAAATAAAACAACCAACTAACATTTGATAATCAAATGAAAATAGTTTGAATCGTAAAATCGTAAACATTTTACCAAATCTAAAAACATTATTTGAAAAGTATAGCCTATACTATAACCTCTCAAAAACCACTCAAACATAATCCCAGTCATAAAATATCTTTAACCTAATTTAAAATCATAAACTAGTGCGAAAAACTAGCGTTGCTCCTCGGATTATGTGCACCTTCAGTCCAGCAAAGTCAACCATCAAGACCTCCATTAACATTATTATCATAATCACCTGCATCAATCACAACTAGTGAGTCTAAAGACTCAACACACCATAATCTTCATAACAAGTACTACATATACAGATCACATACAACAGTGAAAATACTTGTACTCAAAACATCGTTTTCATGAAGATGCATAAACTTTAAACAAAACATTTTCATAATGATGCATAAACTTAAAACAAAAACATTTCATTAAAATTTTCATAAACATTTTCATATCAATATAGTTTATATTCATATTCATCGTATTCATATTCATATTCGTATCATATCCATATCAACGTATTTATATTCATATCCATATCAACGTATTCATATTCATATTTGTATTCGTTTCCATATCCATATTAATATTCATATTCATATTCCTTTCGTTGAATTCAGATCGATAATTGTGATTTTTGTATTCGTCTACGTATTGGGCGATTGATCCATATACATATAACCACATTATTTGGCAGCGAGGACATCAGCGACACTCTCACCCGTCAACTGAGCCTTGGCCTTACGTATTAACATATCATATCGTGTCAATCGAAATACGATAGTCGGGCTCCCTCTGGGGCGTTCTCCCGTAAACGGGCTCCCCCAGGCCCTCTCCCTCACGATATCTCCAACATATCATCGTATTTGTATCAATGGAAATACGAACATCAGTCTCACATGCAATGAGACCTTCGTCCTCACGATATCTCCAACATATCATCGTATTAGTCACAATTACTTCACTTCCTTCAATGTTTCATATTTTTATCACTTTATAAAAATTAAACATGCATATAACGTTTTTCTTTAAAACCAAACATGCAACATATCTTTTAACGTTATCGTTTCCTCATAACAATTCATAAACATTTTAAAATAACCCTTTAACATATAAAAATCCATAAACATTTTAACATTTAAAAATACATAAAATTTTAAAAATAAACATTTTAACATATTACATCATATAAACATTTAAAATAACCATATTAGCATGTAAAACAGCATTCAGGACACTGCCATGACGTTTACTTATTTGTAGGTGTAAAATTGTCGTTTTACCTCTAGACGTAAAATTTCACGTTTTTGACATTTTCTTAATTCCGTTGAGTCTAACATGTCCCAATTAATTATTTAAGCTTACATGAATTTTCTCATATTTTTATTTAGCATAAATGGAGGACTTTTAATTTAATTTTTAAATATAACATATTAACGCATTTTAATCCCGAATTAAACCAAACTTTAATATAAAATTCTCATATTAATAACTTAGACTTTTAATAATTATTTGAGCTTAAATATAATTTTCCAAAATTTTATTCCACTTAAAAATAGGTGTTTAAATTAATTCTTTAATTAACATTTCGTGAGACGATTAAATCCCGAATAAATCCAAAACTCATTATTTTGATCCCAAATTTTAAACATAGAATTTTTATTATTTATTCTATCCTTGTGAGCCATGAACTATACCCGTGGACCCATGGTTCAAATTTTTGTTCTTAAATTTGAAATATTGACGCATTATCGAACAACCCAGGCCATCTCCCAATTTACTCGAGCCACGCCCGAGCCACCTCAAGCCAAACCCTAGCCAACGCACCTAGGCACCCTCCTGGACCCTTAGAACCAAAAGACTCAACCCCAAGCACAAAAACCGAAGCCACAACATAAGCTGTAGAAACAGCTGAGAAACCCACCTAGGCACCCTTGAGCCATAATCGTTTTTCCATGAGCCAAGCTTGAATCATCTTCAGCCAACCTCAACCCAGACCTCCGAAGGACCCTAATGGACCCTTAGAACCTAAGGGCTCGACCAAGCCCCTGAAACCAAAGCTACACCAGCAGGTGCAAGCAATGACCGTGAATCCCCCTTGGCATTGACTCTACGTTTCTGTTGCTAGGACCTAGCCAACCAAACCAGACCCTAAACTAGCCCCTTGTGCACCTTCCTAGGACCCTAAGGACCTAACCTAGCCCAACACAAAGCCCCTGGCCGAGCCCTTTAAACCCTACGCAAGCTACACCCTCCTGCACATCCCCTTGGCTTGTTCTCGGGTGAAGTCCTAGCTTGATAGGACTCCTCCCCAGCCCCTGGTCTCGATTCATAGCGTGGCTAGGACTCTTCCCTTGACCCCTCACAGACCCTAGCTAGCCCTGGTCCTAACTGTGACCCAAGCCAAGCAAACCACCCCATAAACCGAGCCCCTCAATTACCATAACAGTAAGGTGGTTCCAGCTTGTTTTCTAGCATGGTGCTGCATTTTTGGTGTGTTATTAGGACCCTAAATCCCGTGTTAAACCATCCCTTAACATCCTAATACATGGCAGCCCTTTAACAACACAATAATCATGTTTTTAAATCAAAACACAAGTTTTAAAAATCATATACTATGCATGTACGAAAATATTCAAAGGTGCCCTTTGTTTTCATGCAATTTCATTCATAATTACATAATATGATGTGATGATGAGTGAAGGAAGAATATGGCGTGCATTTGCATTTTAAACGCACGAATAAACGTTAACGAATCGAAGAACGATGACACGAAGACGATGACTTGAATAACCCTTGAAAACCTCCAAGAACTTTGATGCTTTCCCCTTGAACTTTGCTTGTGTGTGCCGAGTTTGAATTGTAAAGGGGTGGTGGGCGTGGGTTTTGATTTAATTTGTGGGGTAAATTGTACTTTAAATAGTAATTAAGCACTAACCAAGCTTAGGCCCATTAGGAATATTAATTAGGGCCATTAATGCTCAATTAAAATATTAAAAATTATTTTGTTTAATAAAGTTTTCGAATTTATTAGCCGGGTTGCCAAAACGTTCGTATTATTGTTGAAAATCCAACATCGATAAAAATTACGTCCCAGCATATAAAATCACCTAAACAATCCTAATTTTCAAAAATAAGAATAATCATCACCTTCATTTAAATAATTAAAACTAATTATAAAATAAAAACATTTTCTATATTTCAGTCATCGGTCTCCGTTCCTCGATCGCAACTCGAATAACCTTTAAAAATATATTTTAATGCAACCATGTAGAAAAATATATTTTAAACATGTCAAAACACACAACATACTTAATCTATGCAATTAAAACATTTAATTAAAAGACAAGAAAATTTAATAGCCTGCACACATGTGGTTTACGTGGACCTTTAAATTTTCAGGGCGTTACACTCGTGGTTAGTGAAAATCCTGGCACTTCTCCCCATACAGATATTGTCTACAAATCTTCAAGGCGAATACCACTGCCGCAAGCTCAAGGTCGTGAGTCGGATAATTTTGCTCATGGAACTTCAACTTTCGGGACGCATAAGCTATAACTCTGTCATGCTGCATCAACACTGCGTCCAAGCCAAGCTTCGAAGCATCTGTGTATACCACAAACTCTCCTTGCCCTGATGGCATAGCTAGAACTGGTGTCGTGGTCAGCACCTGCTTCAACCTGTCAAAACTCTCCTGGCACTCCGGTCCCCAAATAAACTTGGCATTCTTCTTCGTCAAGGCGGTCATAGGCACCACAATAGAAAAGAAGCCCTGAATAAACTTCTTGTAATATCCAGCCAATCTCAAGAACCTACGTATCTCTGTCACGCTCTTAGGCACTAGCCAATATCCGACTGCCTCAACTTTACTGGTGTCGACCTCTATAACAATGTGGCCCAAGAATGCCACTCTGTCTAGCAAGAACTCGCACTTATTGAACTTGGTATACAACCGCCTATCCTGTAAAGTCTGCAACACTGTCGTCAGATGCTGACTGTGCTCCTCTCTGCTCTTCGAATAAATTAGGATGTCGTCAATGATAAACAATTATGAAATGATCCAAATATGGCTGAAACACGCGATTCATGAGATCCATGAAGATCTTCGGCGTGTTAGTCAAACCGAAGGGCATCACCAAAAACTCATAGTGCCAATAACGCGTCCTGAAGGCCGTCTTATGCATGCCAGACTCTCTTACTTATAGCTGATGGTATCCAGATCGGAGATCTATCTTTGAGAATAATGATGATCTTTGAAGCTGATCAAATAAATCTTCGATCATGGACAGTGGATACTTGTTCTTGATTTTGAAAAGTTTCATCTCACTGTAGTCAATGCAAAGCCGCATGCTGCAATCCTTCTTCTTAACAAACAGTACCGGTGCGCCCCATGGAGAAAAGCTAGGGTGAATGAAACCCTTATCTAGCAAATCATGTATCTGATCCTTAAGTTTTTTCATCTCTGCAGGTGCTAGATGATAGGGTGCCTTAGAAATAGGCACGGTACTCGGCATGAGCTCGATAGAAAAGTTCACCTCCTTGTCTGATGGAATTCCTGAAACATCGTCGGGCAAAATACTGAGGAAGTATCTGGCTACATCAACCTCCTCTAGCCTCTGACTGGCTGGCTCTGACACTGTCACAACGCTGGCAAAAAACTCCTGGCAGCCTCTCCTCACGAGCTTTCTGGCACAGATACAAGAGATAATGTGTGGCATCTGCTGATGTCTGGCTGCCTCAAACACAAACGGCTCACCGTTGGGTGGTCGGGCATATATTGACCTCCGTAAAAAATCTATGACAGATCTGTTAGGAGAAAGCCAGTCCATACCCAGAATAATATCAAACTCCATCAACGGTAGCACAATCAAGTCTGCCTGCACCGCATTTTTCTGTAACCTAAGCTCCAATTTCTTCATTATCTAGGAGGTAAACATATGATCCCCGGATGGAACTCTGAATCCAAAATCCATAGCCTCTGGTATGATTTCTAGTCGCTTGACGAAAGATTCGGATATAAACAAATGTGTAGCTCCGGAATCTAGCAATGCATACGTGGGCTACACCTGAAATATATATCCTTTCTGCGACAAAACATACCATCAAATCTAATCGTGTTGAAACTTAAGAAATTTCTACCAGCAAATATCCCAAGTTCCTCAAAAACCACTGATTTACTTCTAGCATTGCATAAGAAAATCTCGAAATTTACCTCCAAAAATTCAGAAATTGCAATTTGGCCCTCAAATTTTCAAATTCTTTACAATTTGACCCTACAATTTCTCAGCAATTGCATTTTTTTCCCACAACATTTTCGAAATTTTGCCCCATTAAATCTTAAAATTTTATAAAATTAATAAATTGATCCCTAAAATTCCAAAAATTCGAAAACAACCCTTAAAATTTTGATTTTGCACTTAGGTCCTCACATTATTGGTTATTACAATTATGTTCTTAAAATTCTTATGCAATTCGAATCCTTAGGTCCATCTAGGTAGAGCATGCATCCTAATTTATTCTAGGTTCTCAATCCCAAAATAATTCACACAATAATCATATCATCCAATGCAATCAAGGCAGTAAATACATAAAACTTACCGGTGATCAAAGTAGAGTCGGGCTCAGCATCTGCCTCCTCGGCATGCATCACATATGCTCTGCTAGTAATGGAGCAGTTGTTCTTAGGGCAATCTGCCTCCTTGTGACCCTCATGTTTGCAAATGAAACATTTTTAGGTTCCCCACACTACAAAAAAAACGGCATACGACAACAGATTTTGTCGTAGCCTTTTTAAAACTGTTGTTACTGAGGGTGTGGTTGAAAGTCCGTTCAACGACAACGGCTTTTATTCGTTGTGGTAGGTAGAATTTGTGACGATTTTCCAAAACGTCGCTAACGTGCCATAGGGACACGTGAATGTAGTCTTTTCTTGGTCTTCTAGTGCTATAGCAATCTGGTTATAACATGAACGACCATCTAAAAGCAATAGTGACCATAACCAACAAGTCTATCAAGCATCTGATCAATAAAGACAGTGGAAAATGGTCTTTGTGTGTACCATTATTTAACTTCCTATAATCAATGCATACTCGGTTTTTTTATTATTAATTTAAAAATAAAAAATATTTGAAAAATACTTCAAAACAAAATAAATTTCAAAATTATGTTAAAATGTTATCGAAAAGAACGGATGTTGTCTAGTTGGCGTCGTCGTGGCTCATCATCCTCACCTATGCTTACAAAGCACATATGCTCCACCTCATCCGTGTTTGCTAAGCACGGATGCTCACTACAATCTGTGTACACCCATCTCCTTCCTCCTTCACTCTACTTTCTCTCTTGCCTTCAAAAATTATCCCTTCCTCACTATTTTTTCCCGCCCATAATTTAACGATATGTTCTAGAAAATTCACACCGAGTTCAGATTTGAAAAACATTCAAGAAGAGTTAGGTTTTGATACAAAAAAATTCAAAGAACTCACAACTTGGTCGATCTATATTTTGCGTCGGATATGTGCCTGTTCTCACGTCACCTATGACCACCGCACAACCGTGAACCGTCGTGCTTAGAGAGTCTTGTTCTCATTTCTTGGTTTAGATCGAAGTTTAGATACTTTTTTAAGGTAATTTTTTTTATTGATTCCGATGAGATTTGGCTTCATTTTTGTTTGATTTGGTATTAGTTGTTGTGTTTGAAGCTTGTTTTTGTTTCTTAAATTTTTAGACGTGTCCAGAAACTTCTGACGAGATTCCGGCGAAATTTCGGCGATTAGGTTCGGTCGGTTGTTCAAAATTTCCACTTTAATTTTTTGATTTAAAGTAATTATCCCTTGATTAAATGTTCATGATTAAATTATTTATGATTATAAAAATTCATTAAATTAATGTTCATGCTATTTGTTTGAGATGATTATTCCAAAATTTTCTTGCGGATTTATATTATTGGCAATTAGTCGGCTGAGGTATGTGAGAAAAGATCATTTTTGCTGAAGGCTGAGGGCTTGTAATTATTTAAAATATGAGTTATATGTTTTTTTCTAACAAACAAATATTATCATTAGATTATTATTTTCAATTATTTGTAACTAACTTTGACAACTTATTTCAGAATGACAGATAATCGAGATCCAGAAGATCCCAGTGTCCTCTATTTACAAGCGACACACATGTCATCTACAGTTTCTTCCGTAACCGTTGATGATATTGTTAAAGTTAAGAGGTCAGACAATTTGATTTGGAAGTTACACACTAATAATTATTTACACAATCGTGTGCCTGCATACTTGAATCATATGGGGTTTTATGGAGTTTTAGAATGTGGCTCACAAGTTTTTAATAATCATTTGATTATTGATCTTGTTGAACGTTGACGACGCGAGACACACACCTCTCATTTTACATGTGGTGAAGCAACTATCATGTTACAAGATGTTTCAATCATTTGGGGTCTAACAATTGATAGTGAAGCAAGCACTTTAATAGATGTGTCACATACAGTTGAGAAATGACAACATATATGTTTGGGCTTGTTGGAATTTGTGCCATCATCAACACATTTTAAAGGTGGTCATTTGTCTATGAATGCACTACACGACCATTGCATGTCTACCATTGTTGATGATAATAGTTCAGAAGTAGATGTTTTGAAACATACCCACTGTGTACCATTAATGATTATTGGAGGAATATTGTTCCCTGACTATCAAGGAAGGTCTGCTAGACTAATGTTTTTGCAACTGCTGCGGGATATTGATAATGTAAAGTCTTATAGTGTATACCGTGAACTGCGTAACGCAACACGTATAGAAAAGACTACAATGGCTGGACCTTAATATATCCTGCAAGCATAAATAATAATATTTAGCACATTTTTTTTGTTACTTTTGTTTAACCGACCTATAAGTCGTAGAATTCGAAATATCAGAGGTTGACAGGATTTGTGACACAGAAATTTCACAGCTTGTGCGGTTTTATGATAAAAATCATATCTCCCTCGCTTCTTATCAAACAATTATGAATTTGCTATCGAATCGAAGGTGCCACAGAGTGCTACAAATCATATGTTGAAATCATTTCCAGAACACCAACCTATAAGTCGCAGATTTCGAAATAACAGAGTGTGACGGGTTTTGTGACACAAAAATTTCATAGCTTGTGCGGTTTTACAATAAAAATCATATCTCCCTCGTTTTTTATCAGAAAATTACAAATTTACTATCGAATCGAAGATAACACAGATGATACATATCATATGTTGAAAATGTTTCGAGAAAACTGACGGATAAACCGCAAGAATTGAAATGATAGCAAATGGCGAGTTTTGTGACTCAAAATTTTCCAGAAATCGTTTAAACCATAATCCATCGAACTTTGCATATAACGAACAAATTTTCACATACAATATACATCAAAATACATAATATAATGAGATGGATGCATAAAAGAAAATTTTATACATGCCTTTGCGTTAAAAAATATGAAGATAACGAATACCGACGCGGTGGATTACGGGGGATGATCGGGAGACGCTTGCTGCGCGTTTTCTTGCTAGAAAATGAATGTGAATCTTCAGAAATTTTCAAGGAAGAGGCCGAGATGATGGCTGCTGAAAGAAGAGCTTAAAACCCTAGCTTTTCACGTTTTTTAGTGTGTATAAAAGTGTGAGTATTTGTGTTTGTGTGTGTGCGTGAGTTTAAAGGCTCTCTTCTTCTTCTTCTTCTTCTTCTTTTTTTTAACTTTTAATTAAATTAATTGAATGACTAAAATACTAATTAGGCTAAATAATTAAGCCAACAAAATTAATAAAATTGTAAACCATAAGTTAAAAAATTTAATTCCTAATTTTCGGAAATTGAAAATAAAATGCTTAAAATATTTTAATTCATCTAATAATTAAATTTGACCTTAAAATACTAAAATTCAAAAATCATTTAAAATAACAAATTTTCTTGGATTAAAATAAAAATATTACATTTTATTAAAATACTAACTCAATATCCTATATCAATTATAAATCCTAAAATACCCTAAATTATTTTAAGATCCAAAAATTTAAATAATTAATCAATTTTACCTTAAGTCGCCATAATCGTATGTTTTAATTCACCCAAAATATATTTCTATTGTTAAACGCAATATCAATCTATAGCCATCATATTGTATCCATGATTGTAGGAATAAAATATTTTAATAACGGGTCCTTAACTAACACCTAATTTCTATATATGTTAAACATATAGTTCTTGACACTTTCTTAATTCCAAAGCACTAAAAGTACTTAAATGATTCAAGTCTATTGAGTCACGATTTCATATCATGATTTCATTTTAAATCCCGCTATAAAATTGAATACTTATATGTAACCTCGGAACTCAAGATAATGTCAAATAATATTATATTTACTAAAATCTTAACACACTAGGAAGGGAAAAATAATTTAATTCACCTTCCAATATAATTACTAATTCCATGATCATTTTGGTTAAATCTTACTGAAGGATCGAGTGTGCTAGTGCCTTCGAAGGTATTTCGAACACTATATTCTCCAATGAGCTGCAATAGCCCGTGTTCTAAGAATATTAACACCGATGAATTAAATCGAGTTTGGTTAAAACCAAGCGGAAGAAACTCGAAGTAATCATTCGTGAAGAAAACTGTTATATTAGAAATAAGCTTCTAGACTACGCAGATAACACGTTAAAGTTTCCCTCTAGGCTGAATGTTTCTGAAAACGGATGTGCAATGTGCGTGCCCTTTCATTTCTATCGTATTTGCGTTTTATCTTCTCTTCTCTATTTCTTTTTGTTAAGTCTTCACCGATATTCTCTTTATATAGGCGGGAAAACTGAACGTACAGTGAGACTCATTTATTGTATCAGTTGCATCTTGAATTCGTTTCTTTGACTTTTTGTCTCGACATTTCGACTGCCCTTTTGAAACATTTTTGTCTTTAAAGCTCTGATGCAACGTCCATTGTCCTTTGACTGGACAATGGCTTTGTATCTTCACGCACAATTGGAATCCACTGAAAGAGTTTGTCTTCATCTACAACTGAAAGATTCTGACTGATTCTTCGAACTGGTCAGCTAAACTGATCTTCAGTTGGGCTGGTAAAATCAGTGGACTCGTCAGTTGAACTAATTTCACTCTCGTTCAGTTGGACTGATCAACTGGGTTACTTCATCAGTTGAACACTCCTTCGGCTAACCAGGCTTTTGAGGTTCTCCTACTGAACCACCTATCAACTGGACAATCAGCTGGACTGCTCAAATAAATTAACAATTAGACTGATTTAATTTGAGATATCAGTTAGGTCTTCAGCTTGCGATGTAAACAGCTCGTGAATAATCGAAGCTTCTGCACACTAAGGTAGATTATCAATAACGCAAATTAACAAGTTTTGTTATCATCAAAATCAAGATTGCGAACTTGAAAAGTTCCAAGACTACATTAAATTTCTTCATGGGTGAATTACGATATGAAAGTAGGTTATTATGATTATTTTTTTTTACCAAATTTTGATATTTTTCTCATAACTCTTAGTAGTGTATGAAGAACCAAAACTTATTATGCTACTATTTCCTCGAAACCTATCAATATTTTGTGACTTACCTTATAATAAGTTAGTTGTTTACTTGTTATACCAGAAATAAGAGTGATTTCTTAACCTCAATATATCATTTCTTAAATTTATTGCAGTTAAGATAATACAAGGTTCTACATATCCAATTTAAATGCTTAGCATTCTTAAAATCTAAATTAATATCTACAAGGTTAATTATTGACCCAAAAATAATTTTTATATTGGAACATGAAAATTGATTATAAAATTTTATCCAAAGATTTTCAAATACCAACATTCCATAAAGAATTTATTATTCCCAAGTCAAATTTTCCCAAAAGTCGTAAGCTTAATTCAACTTATTCAGTTACAAGTACACTCCCCATCTAAATTCTTAAGTAATACTAACCCATTACATCCAACAGAAATCTAATGAAAATCGCAAAAGAGAACATAAAAGTCTACTAACCACAAGAATATGCGTAAGTGTTTATTTTCTACGTATGAATTTAATCGAGGGTAAAGCTAGAATTTCCCATTTGAACGAACATCTAATAAAACACTTAAATCCATTAAGAAAAATGTTGTCTTCATTTTCTAGCAACACCATTATATATAGCTTAATAATATGTCCAATATAAATACCCAATAGACTCTAATAAATTTTTTTTGGAAAAAGAAACTTAAAATTTGTTATGTTAAGACCATCGCCATTTCATTAATCAATGAAACTTCAGTTTCATCTAATCCTATAAATCTCACAGTCCACATAACCTAGCATCTATAAAATCATAGATTATTTATCTAATAAAAGTTACTACAGAATCTCAATGCATATTTCTGATTAGTCCCATGATACAAAATAAATATGTTGGAAACTTAATTTCGGTGGTTTGACAAACTAAGAGATTTAATCTATTGAACTAACTGATCACGAACTGACAGTTGCCTAACTGAAGATTAATGTGCAGGTTATTAAAGGCAACTGATACCAGCCAAACTGAATTTACAAAGTCAACTGACTGATCAGTTGAGATATTCAGTTGTGAGTTTACCAAGCGTCTACATATCAGCTGATCACTCAGCTGAACATGTCATTAGTTGAAAAGGACATTCAACCGACAACTGTACAAAGCAGACTGCAACTCGTAGTGGAACGCCGCTTCAGAACTTGCAGTGTACGAATGTCAGGAGTATATTGACGTGGCAATCAACAGATATAAAGATTCAAATATTATTTAATGTTACCATTGAAGAGATGCCTATAAATAGGTGAGAAGAGCAGTTGAGAAACAACTTTTATCAACACGATTCATCTACTTTCTCAAGCTTGTTGGTACCCTGCTGAATTTATTACTCTCATTTGAGATTCAGAAAGCTCACACTTATCAGAATTCTTCATAACATTTGAGGCTACCTTTCGAGCTTACGAACACAAACCATTGTATTATTTATTTGATCTAAACTAGATCAGTTGTGCTAAGTCCAGTCGAGAACTGTGAGAAATTTAGTAAACTAAGAGTTTCAGCCTTGGCAGTGTTAACTCCAAACTGAAGTGGGTCTGTACAAGTTTTGTATTGATCAAAGTCTTTTAGTGCATATCATATCCTTGTGATAGAATGGGTGACGTAGGAGTTATTCAATCTCCGAACATCCATAAATCTTCGTGTCATTACTTCAGCCATTTATTCTATCTTTCAGTCAGTTTATTTCCGCAACTATATTCAGTTAAACTGATTGTCATCGACTGACAAGATTCCAAAGTTTCAGTTTATCACAAAACTGACACTTCATTCTAAATGGTCATAAAATTTGTAAATGTTTATTCAACCTCGCTTCTAAACACCTTTCAACTAATCAACCGATCCTAACAAAATGTCTCCCGAGAACAACTATACTCTTAATCATCAATTAAAACCTGGATTCAAATTTTCATAATCTCCAAAAATAAATATTTTATGACACTGTCAATTATTTCTTAATAAATTTAGACAATTCTCCAAGTGTCCTCATCTTTATAAGGTTTAGTAACCAAATTATAAAATAGAAATTTCTAGACCATAGAAATCCCAACTGTCAATTAATTTAAACATAATTTATATTTATTTTACCTACTTCCAAAAATTCGCAATTAACTCATATAATAATCCTCACATAATATTTTCTCAAAATCATATAAACTCAAATTTACAAAAAATATACGAACTTTTGTATTCTTAGTTTGTATTACATGATTTTTCATAACATTAATTCAATAGTTTTATGTCTAATAAATCCAATTATAGATGAGTCTTTGTACATATTTTAAACTTTATTCTTTTATCCCAACATCTGTAATTTCTTAAACACAAAAAAAATATCACTTCAAGGTCTACAATGACAAATCTCAAATAAGTCATTCTAGTGCTAAATTTTTACTTTCTCTGCAAAGTCATGAGCCTAATGTTCTCATTTATCATTTTTCTCCTTCCGTCATCTGATCTCTCAAATGTCTTGCTAAAAGTTTAAAAAATCTAAAATATAGACTCCCCACGCTTTCGAAATAATAGTAATCGCTAAACCAAAATTCTTATGTTTTACGATAAAACGCAAGATAAAAATATTGTTGATTAAATCTTATTTTTAACACTTATATCCTTTGATTTTCACTATATACACTTATACCACATATAATAAAATTTTATATCTCTATAATCCACAATAATACCCAAAAATTATTAATTTGACAAATGTTACTTTCCCATCAAAATCACTAATACCAATATTTCTAAATAACTTTAAACAATTTATCGAGCGTCTTCATTTCTTGTAAAGTATAACATCTAATTTTTTTATACCCTAATGGTTTACTTCCAAATACCATAATTCTTAAAAGACTTTGAAGGACAAATATTCTTACACTCCCAAAACATGACAACTATTCAATTTTTTATATCAATCTCCAAAGTAATATATTAATCAATCATATACTATTCGGGTATGTTTGGTGTGAGTGACAAGTAAAGGATAGATTATTAAACTCATGTTTGTCTCATTTTTTATGGGTCCAATTAATCAAGAAGTTCATGATAAAAAAACTTACTTGCTTGAAAAGATATCACATTGTTTTGGAGGGATTGACAATCCAATTGTATATCCTTACCTTGAGTTTTGACATCAATCCAATTAATTATCCTATCCTACACACCAAACATAGCCTTAAGATCTAAAAAAAAAACTCTACTCTAACAAACCTATAAGATTAACACTTAAGATCATAGCAAAAACTTATTTAATAGACTGGACATAAAAACTCCAAACAATACTATAGTTTCAAACTAGAATCCAATTACAAACACATGCTTGTATAATTTACTTGTTCATCCCAATTTGCATAATCTATGTGAATCAAAATTTAATTTTACACAAAATAAGCTAACTTAAACATCAAATCCCATAAACTTAATTTGATAACTTCATAATATGAATTATTACCTCATACCAAAGATCATTCAAATTCATTTTCAAAACTAACTCAAAGAAATATTTTCCCAAATAACATAAATGATCATAATTAACTACCCAAAGACAAAATTTTAATGAATAACTCTTGCTATTATGATATTTTCAATCTTAAATTAATAGAATTTGTGAAATGTATACTTAATTCTCAAATTTAATAACCTTGTCACTATAAGGTTAAAAAAATCGATTTCAACCATATAAAGAAAGAAAAAAAAAGATACATATCTCAATTAAACAATTCCAGACCATACAAAGCAGTCACTAACGCTTAATCGGTCAATACGAGGGCATAATTATATTACCATCCATGAACGGATCCAGAAATTAAAGTTGAGGTGGGCTTGAACTTAATATAATAAGTTTATATATATATATATATATATATATATATATATATATATATATATATATATACATTATATCTTAGATTCAAAATTTACATTTTAAAACTATTTTTAATATATTTTAAATGTACTTTCAAAATTAAATTCTATTAAATAAAAGAATTGATAAAATAAATTTATCACTTTTATGAGTTATTTGCACCAAACCCTCTTTGAAATATCGAAAATCTACATTTATTCACTGAGAAAGTTAAATAGGTATTCTATTTTATGAGTTATTTGCACCGTGATATCTTTTAAAAAAATTAGACTATGCTTAAATCTTTATATATATTTACCAAAAAGAAGTTTAGAATTGGCTCGAATCTCTATAACTCCTTGTAAAAAAAATTGGGCTGGGCTACAGCCTAGGACGGGCCAAGCATACGTCTGTCCTTGTTCCCATGCCAATATAACCCGTAACCAACATGCATGACAATAATATTTATATAGCATGCTAAATTTGATTCAATTCTTTAATCATACAACTAAAGAAACTCATACTTTAATGCTTATTACGTTTAAATTCGTAAAAACTTACAGACTTGAGGAGTGAATTCTTGAGCTTCTCGCAACCGGCAGTAGGCGCAACCCTTTACAAGAATATTACTCTGATACCAACTGTAACATCCCATGCTAAAATAACTAATACTACTTTAAAATTTACGGAAAATAAAAATTTTTCTTATTTAAATAGTAAACCCTCGCCTTCTGAATTTAAATAAAATGATCGACTAAATTCTTGAAAATAATCCAGGTAAAAAATATTTCCAGGTATAAAAATATCATTCATAACAACTAAAAGAAACATTATTAGAAAACGAGAATTTGAAAATACTTTTTTGCCAACAAAATTTTGAATAAATAAAATCAGAGTACAAAGTTTAACGTGCATAAAATCATTTCATAACAATAGCGGTCCTTGGGTTTGCATTGCACACAGTCCGAGCAAGCTCATTGGTCAGCACCTCCTATCTCCTCAAAAGCGTCGACATCTATATCGATCAAGTCTAGTGAGCCTATAGACTCAACAAGCATAAACCATGAATATCAATTGATAGACTTAATTTAATTGTGGTGATGATAGTCAAAACAAGTAGATCTCGTTAGTAAAAACAGAAGATAGTATAAAAGCAGAAGTTCTCGTACCGCCTTAACAAAGTAGTACTCTTCGAGTACTTAACAGTTTAGAAAAACAGAAGCAGAACTTGAGTTTTTCTAAATCAGAACCTATTGCTCATATATTAAATGTTACCGTTATTTTACCAAGTACGAGTATGTAATGCATCATTAATGCTGAACAAAGTCATTTAATACGTTTTACCAAATGTGGTATGAAACAAGACTGATTGTTCTGAAGCTTTTTGCATAAACCTTTTTAGACAATAAAGCTAATTCTATCAGAAGTCAAAGAAGCCGTTTTGTTTATAGACTTTGGATTCAAGACTTCTATATATACACAAGATCAACGACGTTTCTAGGTTACCAAAAACTACGAGCACATTCTCTAACATACGAATGTTGATTTGAGCACTCGGATTTTCTTATCATCTTCAAGCTCAATATACAGAAAAGTAGCACACGCTTCATATCAGTTATCTGATCTTCTGAGATCATATTGTGCCGACTGTTTCTTACTCTCTCTACAAACATATTCACGTTACTATATCTTTGAGAAGAGTTTGTAATCTGGAAAAGAGTCTTTTCCAGAACTTTGCTGTAATCGTTTTATTGTGTTGAGAAACTAAGAGTTTCAGTAGGCAAAGGATAATTCCTACTGAAGTGGGTGTGTATAATTGTTGTACTGTAAAAACCAAAGTCTTTTAGTAATATGTTCTGGAAACAGAAGAAGGGGAGACGTAGAAGATTTTATCTTCGAACTTCCATAAACAACCATTGTCTACTGTATACTGTTTTATTGTGTTTCACCGTACTCCATCGGATCGTTTCCACACTTTTTATTGTGATCTTCTGGACTTAATCTTGAACAAGATAAGCAATAATCTCTAACAGGATTCTAGCGTCCTTTGGAAAAACGACCGTCAAAGGAACGAGTTTATTCACCCCCCTCTAAACTCTATATCGATCCCCAACAAGTGGTATCAGAGCAGCTTTTTCTTGTTCTATATTTACAACAGTTATGGAACACTTCAGCAAGGTTCCCATGTTCTCAAAAGAAGACTTTGATGACTGGAAGATCCGGATGCAAGCTCATCTTATAGCCTAAGATGATGACATGTGGTATGTCATCACAGATGGTCCTTGGAAGATCTTAAAATCTAACACTGCTGTTGCTATTACTGAGGGAGCGCCTCAAATGGTTGAGAAGCACAAAAGTGAAGGACTGGCGAAGATAAAAAGAAAGCCAGTCTTGATAATGTTGCGAAGGACATTCTTTACAAAATCCTCGACAAAAATACCTTCAGCAAGATCAAGATGTGTTCTACTGCTAAAGAGATTTGGCAAAAGCTCATCCAAATCTGTGAAGGAAATGAGCAGACGAAGGAGAATAAACTGTCTGTAGCAATGCAGAAATTCAAGAATCTCAAAATGAAAGCTGGAGAAACTCTAAACGAGTTTGATGAACGTTTCAGCAGCCTGATTAATGAACTAGCAGCTCTTGGGAAAGAGTATGGCAACAGTGAAATAGCACTCAAAGTGATGAGAGTTTTGCCCAGGGAATGAGACGTTAAAACAATGGCTATGAGAGTCTCTAAAGATCTAAACAAGTTAGAGCTACGTGACTTGTTTGCTGACTTAAGAAGCCTATGAGTTCGAATTAGAAGTGAGAAGCGGAGACGAGCCCTCCACAAATCTACCAACCAAGGCTCTTGCTGCTACTATTACTACTGCTGCTGCTGCTGCAGTAGTTGTTCCACAAGCTTTGCCTACTACTATTATTGAGAGCACTTCTGAAAAGACTGCAGAGAAGATCAGCAATGATACTATGTCTCTTTTTGTGAAGAAATTCTCCAGATTCATGAAGAAGAACCACCGAGCTTACAAAAGCCCTAATCGGAACTTCAAGAAGGATTCATTACCCGATGACATGGCGTGTTTTAACTGTGGAAAGATCGGTTACTTTATTGCTAATTGTCCAAAGCCAAAGAAGGATGACCAGAAGAAAAAGGAATACAAGAGGAATGACAAGAAATTTTGAAGAGACCGCAAAGCAATGATTGCTGAGGAAAGCAAGTCTAAATGGGTGGATTCTAGTTTTGAGTCTTCTGACTCAGAAAGTCATTCTAGCGAAAGTGATGCAGAAGAGATCAAATGTCTCGCGGCAGATATTGAACCAACCTCGACATCTGGAGAGGTGCTTGACTTTGACTCTGACTCTGACCAATTTACACGAACTGATTTAATTAAAGCACTGCATGACATGGTGGAAGAGTACTCGAGAGTTTCTCAATCATTCGAGTTTGTTAAGATTGAAAATGAAGACTTAAAGAATCAATTCAGTAAGTTCACTTGCTTGCAAGAGAACAGCTGCAATGATCTAAAAGTTGAGATGAGTAAGTTAAGAACTGAGAATGAAAGAGTGAATGCAGACTACAAAACAATTAGGTCTGAAAACCAGAAGCTATTTGTTTTGGTAAATGCATGGAACAAGTCTTCTGTTTCTTTAGAGAAGATGCAAAAATTTCAGAAGCAATCCGGTGACAAGAGTGGTCTCGGATTCATCAATAATGAAAGCACTTCTGAAATGAATTCTAAGCCAGACCTGGATAAAGGCAAAGGGAAATTCATTCACTTTGTCAAATCCAGTGTGGTATATGAACATGAAGTACCAACTGTTCGAGTTGAAAGGACTGTAGATCAGATTAACAGAAGGAAGCATTATGGTCTGGGTTATGTTGAACCTAAGGGAAGAGTTCACTAGAGTTCTGGATCTAGCAGAGGATTCAACTCAGGAGGACAACCCTCTATGATGGTTAAAAACTACCAGTACCATAATTCTATACCTGTCCAGAAGAGATACAGACCAGAAAACAAAAACAGAAGGGAAGAACAACATTCGAAGATGCATTGTGTTAGAAATAGCAGACCTTCTGTTGCACACACAGCTTTGAATACCCGAAGTACAAGGTCACCTAGAATTGTACAAATGTGGGTTCCTAAAGGACTGATAAGGATTGGACCCAAATAGATTGGGTACCAGATACTAAAATTTGTGTTTGCAGGAACATGAGAGGAAAGCCAAAATCAACAGCTCCACATGGTATCAGGACAGTGGATGCTCTAGACACATGACTGGATAGAAAAATCTACTATCAGAAGTAATGAGTTGTACTGGACCAAAGATAACATTTGGGGACAACTCAAAAGATAAAACCGCGGGTAAGGGTAAGATTATCCATGGTAACATTACTATCAATGATGTACTATTAGTTGAAAATCTTTGTTACAAGTTGATTATCATTAGTCAACTGTGTGATAATGGTTATTCTGTGGCTTTTCAGAAGTACACATGCACAGTTAAAAATGCGGATGAGTCTACTGTGTTAACTGGAAAAAGAGAAGGCAACACATACAAAGTTTCATGGAATAAAGATCATATTAAAGTTCCTACATGTTTAGTTGTCTCTCTTAATGATAAACGTTGGCTATGGCATAAGATAATGAATCATCTGAATTTGAAGTCAATCAATAATCTCAAGAAGCAGAACATAGTTGATGGTTTACCTGATATAAACTTCGTTAAGAATCATGTTTGTTCTGCATGTCAACTTGGTAAGAAAGTCAGATCTAGCTTCAAGAATAAAGGTAGTAAATCAACTTCAAGGTGCTTGGAATTATTGCATATGGACTTATTTGGTCCAATTCCTATCATGAGCTTAGGGGCAATGAAGTACACACTTGTTGTTGATGATTTTTCCAGATTTACTTGGGTAATATTTCTTGCTGGAAAAGATCAAAGCAGTTGTCTACTGATGAAGCTTCTGAAAAAAATTCAAATTGAAAAATCGGTTTCTATCATTAAAATTAGAAGTGATCGGGAAACAGAGTTTACTAACAAGATTCTTGAGTTATACTTGGATGAAAAAGGCATTCATCATGAATATGCAGCTGCCAGAATGCCTCAACAGAATGGAGTAGCTGAGAGGAGAAACAGAACTCTTAAAGAAGATGTTAGAACAATGCTAGAAAATGCAGACATCTCTCAGCGCTTCTGGCAGAAGCAATCAACACAGCATGCCACACACAAAACAAAACAATGATCAACAAAAAGCACAATCAAACTCTGTATGAGATATGGAAAGGGAATAAGCCTAACGTATCTTATTTTCATGTATTTGGTTGCAGATGTTTTGTTCACAATAACGGTAAAAATTATTTGTCTGCATTTGATTCAAAATAAGATGATGGACTATTTCTTGGTTATTCAGCAGTAAGCAAAGCTTTCAGGATTTTCAATAATAGAACTCTTAATGTTGAAGAATCCATTTATGTTGTTTTGATGAAGATAGCAGTGCTCCTGGAATTCCAAACGTGTCAAGTCTAAGTAATATGTTAGACAAGATTCATCTGGAACTGGATAGTGAAGATCATGCAGAACCTAGTGTTAAAGATGCTCAAAATCTAGAACCAGACATTCCTATGGTAGAACCAATTGTTCAGACAAAAGATTTACCAGAACCAGAAGTGAACATTCCAGAACCTGCTACTGCTTTAGCTGAGCCTGATTCGAATCAATCAAACTAGGAAGAAATTTCTTTAAACCCTTTTGTCTGGAGGAAATCCATCCTCCATCTTTCGTTATTGGTAATCCTGCAGCTCCATTAAGAACCAGAAGGCAAATGATTAATGAATATATGCATGCTGCTTTTATCTCTCAAGATGGACCAAAGAAAATTGAAGAGGCTCTTCTGGATCTCAGTTGGATCGAAGATATGCAAGAAGATCTGAATCAATTTAAAAGAAATGAAGTTTGGTTTCTTGTACCTAGACCAACTCATCAAGTTGTTATTGCAACACGGTGGGTGTTTAGAAACAAACTAAATGAAGAAGACACTGTGGTCAGAAATAAAGAAAGACAAGAAGAAGGAATAGACTATGATGAAACCTATGCTCTAGTAGCAAGGCTTGAAACGATCAAAATATTCTTAGCCTTTGCTGCTTTCAAAAATATCAAAGTTTATCAAATGAACGTGAAAAGTGCCTTCCTAAATGGTCTACTACAAGAAGAAGTCTACGTTGAACAACCTCCAGGTTTTATCGATCATTTCGTACCAAATCATGTATTTAAATTTCACAAAACCATGTATGGTTTAAAACAGGCATCTCGAGCTTGGTATGACACACTTTCACAATTTCTTGTTAATCATGATTTCACCATTGGCATAGTAGACAAAATTTTGTCCACATTAGTTAAGAATAAGCACATTCTGTTAGTACATATTTATGTTGATGACATCATCTTTGAGTCAACTAACCCTAAATTGTGTGCAAAGTTTTCCAAATTAATGCAGGAACAATTTGAAATGAGCATGATGGAAGAATTAACATTCTTCCTAGGACTGCAGATCAAGCAACTTGATACTGGAATCTTTTTAAATGAGGCTAAGTATATTAAAGAACTACTGAAAAAGTTTGGCATGGAAACATGTTTTGTTGCATATACTCCTATGAGCTCATCTACTAAACTTGATAAGGATGAAAATGGAATTTCAGTAGAGGTAACTCAGTATCGTGGTCTTATTGGTTCACTGTTGTATCTTACTACCAGTAGACCTGATATTATGTTTGTTGTCTGTATTTGTGCAAGATTTCAATCTAACCCTAAGCAGTCACATTACATTTCTGCTAATTAAGCGCATACTGAAATATTTGAAGGACACTCAAAATGTCGGGTATGGTATCCTAATGATTCATCTTTCAATCTTATTGGATATTCAGATGCTGATTATGCAGGTTGCAAGTTGGACAGGAAAAACACAAGTGGTTTCTGTCAATTTCTTGGTGATAGGCTAATCTCATGATTTAGTAAAAAGCATACTTCCATAGTTACGTCTACTGCAGAAGCAGAATATCTTGCAGTCGGAAGCTGCTGCTCTCAAATACTGTGGATACAACAACAACTTAAAGACTATGGAGTTCAAGCTTCTGAATCACCTATCTTCTGTGAGAATAGCAGTGCTAAAGCAATCACGCAAAATCCAGTACTTCATTCCAGAACAAAACACATAGATATCAAACATCATTTCATTAGAGAACATGTGCAGAAGAAGGAAATTCGTCTGGAATACGTTTCTACTGATCAACAAGTAGCAGACATCTTTACAAAGCCTCTGCCTGAGAATAAGTTTTCTTATTTTCGAAATGTTCTTGATTTAATTGATTTAACTTGAGTATATTGTTGGTATCAGTTTGTTAATTTCTATCAATTATTTTTTACTCATCTAATATCAGTGAGTTTATAAGGAAATGAAACAATTTGTGGCAACTACTGATATTTAATTAAGAATAAAATCAATGCCTTCCAACTTGATTCAAACTTCTTTCTAAAGCATCTTGCCACATTCTAAACCAGTTATTTAAATCATGACTCCTAATATTCCGAAAGTTTTCAGAATTGGCAATCAGGTCAAGCAACTCCCACTCTCTTGACAGCAGCATGTGGTTCAGCACATCATCCTTGACTAGCTCGGATATATGATCAACTCGAGCAAGCCTCTTGAACCTTGTTGCAAGTGACCTTTGTCTAGCAGAAGCAGGAAATTCTCCAGTGTTGATTTTTTGGAGGTCATGAGCAGTAGTCCAAATGGACATAACCTCCGCAAAGATGAAGTCTTCTGCACCTCGTTTTAACTCTTGTAGACGTTGAGGTGTCCAAAAAGGATGAGGAACATGAGTGCTGCTCTCACAATCCATTGGAATACAAATGTCATTACGAGCAGAAGTTATCTTCATCTATAGACAAGACTTGAGGAAGACGAAGAGTGATCGAGCATTAAATTATTCCGAACAAGTTTTTCTCACTCTTTCTTCTATTTACTTCTTGTTACTTATTTATTTACTTATTTGCATTAAGTAAAAGCAGTAGATAAACAGAAATATGACAAAATGGAATATTTCATTCATAAAACCAGATGCATTACATTGCCTTATCTATTACAATTTGTTGATTTCAGCAGTTTGAAGTACTGCAAAGTTCTTCAGCATGAACCTGACTAAGCTTTGCTGGGATCCCCTCTTTTCGCGTGGTCGTGGTTGCTGAAAGGGATGATTCCACAGCTTAGCCCTTCTAATAAAAACGAACAATCTAACTCATTGTTCATATTATAGGCCAATAATTTCTTCTAAGACTTCATATCTTGAAAAAAGATGTCTTCAACATCATCTTACGAGAAGCTGGAAATTGTCCTTGCAATTCCTCTGCTGAATCAGTCTCTGGAGAAGACTCTGAGATCTTGCTTGCATCATCCGTTTGTGTTTTGTTATTGTTATTTGTGTACATATTTTAACTTGTGAGATTGCAGGTACTTTTATAGAGTCTTGGGGAAGCTAAAGAAACATCCAACCGGTCACATCATGCACGAATATCAAGAGTCATCTGTTATTCCCTCAGATATCGTATCTTTTGCATTTATTAGTTGCATTAATTGAGGGGGAACTTTATTTTATTTTGTCTTTTTCTTTTCCGTGCTTTATCAGAAGCAGAAGAAGTTTGTCTTTTCGATAAAACAGCGTGTCTACTGGTTTTTATCAAGATGCTGAAAATATTTCAGCACTTCATAACTTCCAGTAGATATTATCATAAGAAGACAAATCCTCTTCTGAAGTTTTTGTAACCGCTTTGGACATCCCGCCTATTTTTAGTCATTTTAAAATTTTGGAGTATCTGACACTCTCTGCTCAACTTTTCAAATTCAACCGTAAACATATTGACATGTGTCCTTATGTTTCACTAACGGCTGTACATTTTAGACTTTAACCGTCTTTTCTCAGTCATTTCACCTTTACGCTTTCAGATCTTTTGCATACTAGCTATTGTTTCTCTCGTATTCACATCTACTACAAAATCTACTTCGAACTCGTTTCTACTTGCAGAAAAATGGCTTGAGCTTATACTCTAAATGCTTATCAAGTTAATTTTGCTTCAGTGTTGACAATCAAGGATGAAAATCTGGTCAACATATTCAAAGCCATCGAGAAATCTGGTCTTCGAAGGTTTCTGGAAGCACCAGCTGTTATTTACAAGACTGCTCTCTTGGAATTTTATGCCAAAGCTAAATTTGACGAAGGGAAAATCATCTATTCCCAGGGAGATGTATCTATTTCAATCGATGTTGCACTACTGGGATCGACGTTCTTCCTCCCATGCTCAGGTATCTCTGACTTTTCTGATACTTCTAAGGAGGAGATGTCGGTTCCCTCGTTACTTTTTCAGCTTCTGGAGAGGAACTCTCTCCTTCTTGTTTCAAGAAGCAACTGAAGATGGAATATCAAGTGCGTGCTGATATTGTTGCAAAAGCACTGTTGGTCAAAGCTGGTACGTTTGACAAATTGACCAAAGAGAAGGTACAAGTGATGTTGGCCATCACTTCTGGATTTAAGGTGGATTGGAGTGGATTCTTGTTTAGAATCCTGAAGGTAATGGTTCTGAGAAAGATTTCTGGTTTTGCTGTTCAGATCAGCAAAATACTTAAGGATGTTGGTTTTCCTTTCACTACTGAACATGACGCTTCTTACGTGACGATGCCGATTCTGATAACGTGCTCGCCTTGAGGCCAAAGCCATCTGTGGCAGAATTTGTTGCTCTAAAATGGGAAATCGGAGATGCTCGTACTGGGGTTCAAGGACCTCAGAAGAAGATCAAGCGAAAAAGAGTTGTTATCTCTACTGATTCTGATAAAACAGTTTCTGAGGAGTCTACTGCTCTTACTCAAGCATCTGTCCCTGCCACCCCTAGCAAGAAGAAGGCTCACACTGTGCTTCGCATCAAGAAAACAGCAGCCATTGCTGATTTAGACACTGTCTCGTTAAGACAAGTGTTTCCAGAAGCCACGTCTTTTTTGCAACTATCTGTTCATGTCACTAAGCCAGTAGTCACTTCTGCTACCACAGCTTCTACTGCTCCAACCTTCAGACCCTCGTCTGGAGTTGTTATTCGTGAATCTTCTGCATGGTCTTCTGCTTTTCGACCAGTGTTTCCTGCTTCATCTTCGGATAAAGACAAATGAAAACTCGTTGCAGAACCACAATTTCACAGGACCAAATCATCTGTTTTAACTGGTATTGACCTTCATTTGGAAGAGATTGAGATATCTGCCAATGAAGGAATGACTTTCTTTGATGATTGGCATAAGGTTAGAGCTTTCCATCCTCTCACATTCTTCAGAACAAAAGGTGCATTTAGTAAAATGGTAAAGAATAAAGAAAATGTGTTTGAACTTGACAAAACTGAAAATGTGATCGAAGTTATGAGACGCCGAAGTTTCATTCTTGAGCAGCTGAAACGACGAAAGCGGGAATCAATTTTGAAGACTCTTCAGTCTAATTTTGATGTTATGATTCCAACTGCTGCTTAGGATCAGAATGTGATCCATATTCTATCTGACGATTTGAGAATGATGGATGAACAACTTCTTGCTCAAGAACAGACATTTGAAGAAACTGTACAATATTCAGTAGGCTTCAATCCCGACTTTGCTCAGACTAAGCCGGTTGAGGAAAGGACTACAGCTGTGACTGTCCCGAAAATTTGAGTTCCACATGAACCACGTGCGTGCAAGTTATTAAATTCCTCATGTATTTTATTAAATGGTTTTAATGCATGTTTATTCCATTAATTTGTGTTTTAATTCATGATCTATGAATTTTCATTATTTTAAATTAGTATATGATGCACGTTAAAACATTTTCCTTGAGTTTTATGTTTCAGGCGATTACTCGAGGCGGGATCGAGGAAAAAAAAGAGACCGGTGATGATTTTGGCGATTTTAAATGTGGTATTTTATTTTTAAGTTGCGTTTGGGGCGTTTTAAAGGATTTACTAAGCTTTAGCATTTTTACAAGCCTTATCTATTTATCTAGGGATTTTAGAATTTTAAAGTTAGCATGGTGTACCTTATTTTGCTAAGTAGTAGAGTTTGTAAAATTAGTGTGGATTTTACTTAAATTGGGGGACTTTTATTTAAGGATTAGTAGGGATAGTATTTTATTTAATGTGTTAATTGAGTAACTTTTAATTAGCAACTTAATGATAGAATTAAGCCAAAATTTTAGTCCCTAATTATTAGCCTAACACACGCACACACCCTTATTTACACACACTTACACGTATAACACACACACACATCTCCCTTATCCCCATTCCATCATTTTAAAAGAAAAATTTTTAGGGTTCTTGGCACAAGAGCAACAGCCGCCCCATCCCTTAAATCTTTCCAGCAAATTTTTGTGGATTTTATTGCAAGAAATTCGAGCCGCAAGTCGTCCCGGATCAAGCCTCGCTCCGTTCCCGCATCGGTATCGCCGTTTCGGTAAAGTTTATCATCAAAAGGCACGTATATTCTGTTCTTTCTGCATCGATCTTGTCATATTATGTGTTGTGTTATTTTTATGCGTAAAAATTCATGTGTGACGTTCGTCGTTTGAGCGGAAAATGGTTTGGATCAGTTTTGAAATATTTTTAGATCTGAAATTTAATAATTTTATTTTCTGTTGAAAACTGCGATTTTTCAGTCGGGATTCTGAGAAAATTTTCAACGCGAAAAACATAGAACTTTTTGATACCTTCGATTTGATATAAAATTCTAGATTTTTGGACGAAAATTGAGTGAGTTATGATGATTTTCGTGGAACTGCTCAAACTACGACTTTTACGAAAATTGTGTTCTTGAAGTTTTTGTGTTGCAGGCTTCGTTGGAAATCGACGGGTGATCGCTGCTGCGTATAGGTACTTTGTTTACGATGTTGGGATGGTTATTAACGTGTGGGTTCGCGTCGTTAGGCACCAAGTTGAATTAAGCGTCGTAGGAAGAAAGTTGGTGTCGAAATCCGAATCGTGTTGTTGGTTGTGGATTGTTACTCTTGGGGTTATTTTTAATGTTCACTTGGGTTTGACATAATGCCTTAGTGTTCTAAGAAGTGTCTCGTGGTGTCTATTCGTAGTTCGTACGATTGAGTTAGGTGTTAAGCATATCAGGTTCAGAATTTCCACGTGTTGGCACGTCCCGCAGGTACACGGACCTGGGGACGGACCCTGACACGGGGTCCGTGCCTTTGTTCTTCCGAAGTGTCTTTTTACAGAGTCTAGACGAACCCTCAGACGGACCCTGACACGGGGTTCGTGTCCACCTTTCCTTTCGAGTCTTCTCACCCGAGTCTACACAGACCCCTACACGGAGGTAGGCACGGGGTCCGTGTCTTGCATATTTTGGGGAAAATATTTTAGCATGCTTTGAGGTTTGATGTCATGGTTTAGTGCAAGGATTATCAAGATCGTGTCATGGGAAATTTTAGAATGTCCTAAGTAGTGGTCGAACTCGAGAGTAAGTATGATTTCTACGTTAAGTATGCAAATTCATGTTAGTATGTGCAGCAACGGCCCTAGTCGAAGTCCAACGAATCCCTCAACGCCAAGTAAGTATGTCGACGTGCAAAAGAAAATATTTTAAGTTTTTGAGGTATGCTAATTGTCTCGTGACCAAATTATGAATAGGTTTGGAAGTCGGTGAACGTGGCCGAGGACCTCTCCACCCCGTTAAATTATGAACGGGTTAGATCGTGGTTGGAAAGCGTTAAATTATGAACGGGGACCAACCAGCCCGTTAAATTATGAACGAGGATCTCATGTATGTGGCAGTGGATACGTCCCTGTCAGCCCAGTACTGTAGTTTGTCTGATCAGGCGTTTATTATGTATGGGTCACTTGCTTTGAAACATCCTCTACGCAAAATGATGAAGCTATGTATGTTTAAGTATGTTCAAGTATGCAAGAATGTTTAAGAAAAGTTTATGGCACGTCTAAGTATGTATGTACGTATGTTCAAGTTTTAATACGCAAGTCAAGTTTTAAGTATGTATGTCTTATTTTAAAGTTGCATGTGATTTTATTATGTACTACTCGTTACTACCAGTTTATATGCGTTGAGTCTTTAGACTCACTAGACTTGATCGATGCAGGTGAGTATGTTGATGAGGAGACAGGAGGTGGTGACCAAGGGGCAGGCTTGGACTGAGCGGGAGGCTAAACCCGAGGACCGCCATGTTTAAGTTTTATGCAAAAGTTAAATTACTCTGATTTCATATTTTGATGGGAATGCTTTGAACAAACCTTTTGTGAGCAAATTTTTATTTTAGTTATTTTGAACAACCATGTCTTATGAGGGACTTGGTTGAAATATTTTATGGCAGACATTGAAAGTATTTTTACATTCAAGAAATTTTTAATTTTTCCGCAAATTTTGAGTATGAAAAGGACAGGTACGTTACAGTTGGTATCAGAGCGGTGTTCTTGTAAAGGTTACGTCTACTGCCAGTCGCAAGAAGCTCACGAAGTCACTCCTCAAGTCTGTAAGTTTTAAATTTTAAATTATTTCATATATTAAGCATTCAAGTCATGATTTCAGCATGTGCATGTTTTAATGAAACCACCTGTATGTTTACATGACATACGTTTTAGAGTACATGTTTATCTGTCGTTATGAATTGAGATTGGATCCTTAAAAATTTTATGCATGTTACGACATGAAATGAGAAATTATTTAATTTTCTTGCATGCTGGTGGTGGATCGGACATGAGTAAGAATTTTGCTTTTGGGCGTTTGGAAAAGTTGGAAATGATTTGTCTATATTAATTTTTGGTTAGTAGTACGGATGTTATACTTGTGGGTAATAAGTTAAACTTGACAATTACGAATGCCTTTGAGACTTGTAGATTTTCTAAGAAATTACTGATGGCTCGTGGTTGCTAGATGAGTTGCTTTTTGAGAACTCCATGTAAGGATTAATTATTTGAGACTACGACGATATTTGGAATTATACAAGCATAGAATTTATTTAGGATGCATGCTCCCCCTAGTTGGATTTAAGAATTTAATTGCATGAATTGAGAATTTTAAGGACCTAGTGGTAATGACCAATAGTTTCAGGACCTAAGTGCAAAGAAAAAATCCTAAGGGACTAGTTTCGAAGTTATCGTTTGGGATTAAATTTCAAGTTTCGAGGATTTTAAGGTTTAATGAGACTAAAATCGAAGATTTTATTGGGGAACGGAAATGCAAATTTTGAAGAGTTGTAGGGCCAAAAAAATGTAAGTTCGAGAACTTTAAGGGTCAAATTGCAAAGTCCGAATTTTTGAGGAACACTTGGGATTTTAAGTATTTATAGAAATGTAAGACGGGTTATGGAAATTAAATTTTGGGTTTATTAAACTTAAGGCTATTGAATCTTATGATATGGGAAACCTATAAAATGAAATTGAGAACGCCGAGGACTTATGAGTAATTGTGGAATTTCCGAGATTGAGGAAAAGTTCGATAATTTTCGAGGAAATTAAGTATTAATTTTGTAAATTTTAAGAAATTTGGAGACTAGGTTATCAGTAAGTGAGATCGAACGGTTTAAAAGATCGAAATTTTCGATGATATAGGCTCGAAGAGATATTTAGAACCTCGAAACATTTGGGTTATAAGATTATAAGGAATGGTAGTCAGGTACATTGTTGGATGGATCAACCTTAGGCATGAAAAGTTAAACGTAAGTGAAATAATGATGTGGCAAATTACAAATTCAGAGTAATGACGATTTAAGGTAAAGTTGATCGGTTAGCTAAGTTATAAGACTAAACATTGAATTAGCAAATTTTTGGGAAATTAATTTTGATGTGTCGTAAGTTTCAATCCTGATCTTAACAGTTAGGACTATACCTTTGTTAGAATTTAATTTTTCTAGAAATTTGGGTATGCTGGATGGTTATGTTAATCGTTATGCGCATATAAGAATTGAGGTAGACATCTTGTCTTGAGAAATTTTTGTAAATTATTAAGAAACTTGGGAATAAGTGAATATGTGTGTTGAAATTATGTTATCCAAAACTATTTGGGTTGCGTAAGGTTGAATTTCAAATCTAAGGGATATTTGTTCATACGGAATTTTGGGTGAAATAAAAACAATAGGGAATTAGTGGTGTTCAACATAAGTTATCAATGAATGAATATTAAGATTTCTATTGAGTAAGAAATCTAAAAGCTTGATATGGGGATTCTAGAATTCTATGTGTTATAAGTGGAGTTGATTCATTAGAGTTAGTCCATTATTAATAAAGGAGGCTTATTAAGTTCTATACGCCAGAATTAATTGAGTATTGGGGATACGTCTGAGTGGGACATTCGTTCCAATGAGGAAGGCTCAAGTGTCTTAGGCTTTAACTATATTGTAATCGTGAAGAAAATATTTTAAGCATGTGATTGATGCTAGAAAGGCTATATTATTTAAGTAGAAGATCAACATTGTGTATGTTGAGTTTTATGGATTTTTTTACTCGAAATTAAAGGTTGGCAACAATTTTTATATTTGGGACGTACTTGTAAATAGCTAAGTTACGTGAGTTTGGTGTCGTAAGGAAAGATCCGATTCAAGGATTGTAGGCCAATATTATTATGGGGTTAAGATAAGGTTTAACTTTAAGTGTATTGCCGAGGATTAA
Source organism: Primulina eburnea (assembly GCF_022965805.1). NCBI lineage: Eukaryota > Viridiplantae > Streptophyta > Magnoliopsida > Lamiales > Gesneriaceae > Primulina > Primulina eburnea. The sequence goes on from NC_133105.1 coordinate 12,532,037, forward strand.
AGTTGATCAATAACCTTTGGTGCTAAGAGCTCTTAAGTTGAACTGCATAAATGCTAATGTAATAGGTCGATGGACATTACTGGTATGGTATAAGGAAAGTAAGATACGATAAGTTTGGACCTCCATTTCTAATATTGGGAATGGTGAGAAAAGTCAGAAGTCGAGATCACAGTAAAGTAAAAGTAAGTCGCCATAAGTCGTTTTAAGTTGTGATTCGCAAACGAGATTTTTGGTAGGCAATTTAATTAGGGCTGAAGAGACGTAAGGACAACATAAGACTTAATTTTATTCAGAGTAGCGCAGCGGTAGCGTGGATCGTTGGGATACTAGAATTAAGAATCTAACTTTTGGATTATTGAGGATAAGCGAATTTCGGGGACGAAATTCAAATTAAGGGGGATAGATTGTGACGTCCCGAAAATTTGAGTTCCACATGAACAACGTGCGTGCAAGTTATTAAATTCCTCATGTATTTTATTAAATGGTTTTAATGCATGTTTATTCCATTAATTTGTGTTTTAATTCATGATCTATGAATTTTCATTATTTTAAATTAGTATATGATGCACGTTAAAACATTTTCCTTGAGTTTCATGTTTCAGGCGATTACTCGAGGCGGGATCGAGGAAAAAAAAGAGACCGGTGATGATTTTGGCGATTTTAAATGTGGTATTTTATTTTTAAGTTGAGTTTGGGGCGTTTTAAAGGATTTACTAAGCTTTAGCATTTTTACAAGCCTTATCTATTTATCTAGGGATTTTAGAATTTTAAAGTTAGCATGGTGTACCTTATTTTGCTAAGTAGTAAAGTTTGTAAAATTAGTGTGGATTTTACTTAAATTGGGGGACTTTTATTTAAGGATTAGTAGGGATAGTATTTTATTTAATGTGTTAATTGAGTAACTTTTAATTAGCAACTTAATGGTAGAATTAAGCCAAAATTTTGTCCCTAATTATTAGCCTAACACACGCACACACCCTTATTTACACACACTTACACGTATAACACACACACACATCTCCCTTATCCCCATTCCATCATTTTAAAAGAAAAATTTTAGGGTTCTTGGCACAAGAGCAACAGCCGCCCCATCCCTTAAATCTTTCCAGCAAATTTTTGTGGATTTTATTGCAAGAAATTCGAGCCGCAAGTCGTCCCGGATCAAGCCTCGCTCCATTCCCGCATCGGTATCGTCGTTTCGTTAAAGTTTATCATCAAAAGGCACGTATATTCTGTTCTTTCTGCATCGATCTTGTCATATTATGTGTTGTGTTATTTTTATGCGTAAAAATTCATGTGTGACGTTCGTCGTTTGAGCGGAAAATGGTTTGGATCAGTTTTGAAATATTTTTAGATCTGAAATTTCATAATTTTATTTTCTGTTGAAAACTGCGATTTTTCAGTCTGGATTCTGAGAAAACTTTCAACGCAAAAACTTAGAACTTTTTGATACCTTCGATTTGATATAAAATTCGAGATTTTTGGACGAAAATTGAGTGAGTTATGATGATTTTCGTGGAACTGCTCAAACTACGACTTTTACGAAAATTGTGTTCTTGAAGTTTTTGTGTTGCAGGCTTCGTTGGAATCGACGGGTGATCGCTGCTGCGTATAGGTACTTTGTTTACGATGTTGGGATGGTTATTAACGTGTGGGTTCGCGTCGTTAGGCACCAAGTTGAATTAAGCGTCGTAGGAAGAAAGTTGGTGTCGAAATCCGAATTGTGTTGTTGGTTGTGGATTGTTACTCTTGGGGTTATTTTTAATGTTCACTTGGGTTTGACATAATGCCTTAGTGTTCTAAGAAGTATCTCGTGGTGTCTATTCATAGTCCGTACGATTGAGTTAGGTGTTAAGCATATCAGGTTCAGAATTTTCACGTGTTGGCACGTCCCGCAGGTACACGGACCCGAGGACGGACCCTGACACGGGGTCCGTGCCTTTGTTCTTCCGAAGTGTCTTTTTACAGAGTCTAGACGGACCCTGACACGGGGTCCGTGTCCACCTTTCCTTTCGAGTCTTCTCACCCGAGTCTACACGGACCCCTACACGGAGGTAGGCACGGGGTCCGTGTCTTGCATATTTTGGGGAAAATATTTTAGCATGCTTTGAGGTTTGATGTCATGGTTTAGTGCAAGGATTATCATGGTCGTGTCATGGGAAATTTTAGAATGTCCTAAGTAGTGGTCGAACTCGAGAGTAAGTATGATTTCTACGTTAAGTATGCAAATTCATGTTAGTATGTGCAGCAACGGCCTCAGTCGAAGTCCAACGAATCCCTCAACGCCAAGTAAGTATGTCGACGTGCAAAAGAAAATATTTTAAGTTTTTGAGGTATGCTAATTGTCTCGTGACCAAATTATGAATGGATTTGGAAGTCGGTGAACGTGGCCGAGGACTTCTCCACCCCGTTAAATTATTAACGGGTTAGATCGTTGTTGGAAAGCGTTAAATTATGAACGGGGACCAACCAGCCCGTTAAATTATGAACGGGGATCTCATGTAAGTGGCAGTGGATACGTCCCTGTCAACCAGTACTGTGGTTTGTCTGATCAGGCGTTTATTATGTATGGGTCACTTGCTTTGAAACATCCTCTACGTAAAATGATGAAGCCATGTATGTTTAAGTATGTTCAAGTATGCAAGAATGTTTAAGAAAAGTTTATGGCACGTCTAAGTATGTATGTACATATGTTCAAGTTTTAATACGCAAGTCAAGTTTTAAGTATGTATGTCTTATTTTAAAGTTGCATGTGATTTTATTATGCACTACTCGTTACTACCAGTTTATACGCGTTGAGTCTTTAGACTCACTAGACTTGATCGATGCAGGTGAGTATGTTGATGAGGAGACAGGAGGTGGTGACCAAGGGGCAGGCTTGGACTGAGAGGGAGGCTAAACCCGAGGACCGCCATGTTTAAGTTTTATGCAAAAGTTAAATTACTCTGATTTCATATTTTGATGGGAATGCTTAGAACAAACCTTTTGTGAGCAAATTTTTATTGTAGTTATTTTGAACAACCATGTCTTAAGGGGGACTTGGTTGAAATATTTTATGGCAGACATTGAAAGTATTTTTACATTCAAAAATTTTTTAATTTTTCCGCAAATTTTGAGTATGAAAAGGACGGTACGTTACAACAGCTCCACCAGAAGCTAATGTCTCTAGTACTCCTGCATCTCCGAAGTTGCCTACTCAGTCTTAATCTTATCTGTTCGTGAATTGGCTTCAGTGGATGAAGTCATTCAATCTATTGTTGTTAATGTCTCTGCTGTACCGGGAAGCAGCTCAGGCTGATGAAATGGTCCAACCAGCAGCTCATCCAGCAGAACAACATTTAGCAGAATCATGATGCTGCCCCATCTGAATATTTGCCAAATTTGGAGATTTTCGCTGCTGAAAATCCAGCAGAAATGGTAGCCATCTTGAGTGTTTGAATTCCATCAGTTGAACAACTGGAGGCCATGGAAACTGAGCAAACAGAAGATAGAGCACATCCTGAACCCTCTGCTGCTGCTAAAGGATCTTCTGCTAAACAGACTACTGCTGTTTCTATTGTCCCAATAGATCCTGTTTCTTCTACTGCCTTAGTTGTCTTCCTTACTGATTCACCGTCTCGCATTGCTCATATTGTGCATCTTGCTGAAATCTCAGAACGTATGCTCGCAAGAAGTCCATCCTCAGATGGAGAGCGCTTTAACCTTGAATTTGAGATTGATATGCTGAAACGAAATATTGACAGACTTTCAGAGATCGTCAAGCAGAATCATCTTTCAGAAGCCAAGATCCTCATGATGATGATAACGCTCTATTAAAAGATATTGGGACTAATAATTAATCTTTTTGATTAATACTCTTTTAAGCCCTGATTTATTGTTTACTTACTTTTCAATTATTTGGTTATAATTGCTATCTATTTCTGATTTAACTATTCTCGTCATCATACTAAATTCTAGGTTTTGGCATCACCGTAAAGGGAGAAATTGATAGACTTAATTTAATTGTAGTGATGATAGTCAAAACCAATAGATTTCGTTAGTAAAACCAGAAGATAGTATAAAAACAAAAGTTCTTGTACCGCCTCAACAAAGCAGTACTCTTCGAGTACTTATCAGTTTAGAAAAACAGAAGCAGAACTTGACTTTTGCTAAATCAGAACCTATCGTTCATATATTAAATGTTACCATTACTTTACCAAACACGAGTACTTAATGCATCATTAATGCTGAAGAAAGTCATTTAATACGGTTTTACCAAATGTGGTATGAAACAAGACTGATTGTTTTGAAGCTTTTTGCAAGAACTTTTTTAGGCAATAAAGCTGATTCTATCAGAAGTCAAAGAAGCCGTTTTGTTTATAGACGTTGTATTCAAGACTTCTATATATACGCAAGATCAACGACGTTTATAGGTTACCAAATACTACGAGCACAATCTCTAACATACGAACGTTGATTTGAGCACTCAGATTTTCTTATCATCTATATATACGCAAGATCAACTTCTACACGCTTTATATCAATTATCTGATCTTCTGAGATCATATTGTGCTGACTGTTTCTTACTCTCTCTACAAACATATTCACGTTACTATATCTTTGAGAAGAGTTTGTAATCTGAAAAAGAGTCTTTTCTAGAACTTTGCTGTAATCATTTTTATTGTGTTGAGAAACTAAGAGTTTCAGTAGGCAAAGGATAAGTCCTACTGAAGTGGGTTTGTACAAGTGTTGTACTATAAAAACCAAAGTCTTTTAGTAATACGTTCTGGAAACAAAAGAAGGGGAGACGTAGAAGATTTTATCTTCGAACTTCCATAAACAACCATTGTCTACTGTCTACTGTTTTATTGTGTTTCACCGTACTCCATCGGATCGTTTCCTGCACTTTTTATTGTGATTTGCTGGACTTACTCTTGAACAAGATAAGCTATAATTTCTAACAGGATTCTAGCACCCTTTTCAAAAACAACCGTCAAAGGAACGAGTTTATTCATCCCTCCTCCTCTAAACTCTATATTGATCCCCAAAAAAATGTACTTAATAAAATCACATGCATTTGAAAGTAACGTTACGAAATAAAAGCTGAGCATACATAAACATAGACGTGCCATAACTGTATAAACATTTTCATAAAAGCGTTTCCATCATAACATACATAATTTTGCGTAGAAATATGTTCAAAGCAAGTGGCCCATAACATAAATCGTCTGATCAGACTAAACCACAGTATTTGGCTGTCCTGGATCACCACAGCCTTTCGACCGGATGTCTACTCTCACATACATAAATCTCCGGTCATTCTTTACCAGGGTGGAAAGGTCCTCGGTCATAATTTACCGCTTTTGAATCCAATAATCATAAATCCCCAGTCATGCTTTACTTAAAATTATAAAATAGCCCATGAACTTTCTAAACTTTTCAATTTAGTCCTTGAATTTTTTGAAAATTCCCTATTTCACCCTAGAATTCGGTTATCTCAAATTCATACCTTGGACTCTTCAAAAATTCGGATTATCCCCCTTGAACTTTGATTATGTGCAGTTAAGTCCCTTAAGTTTTGGGTTTTTGCATTTTGATCCCCATTAATTTTGAAAATTCCCATTCATGCCCAAATTTTTTATTTCTCTCAATTTTAAGCCTTAATACTCTTATTTGGATTTAATTATCTCCTTGCATAATTAAAGCTCATAATTCATGTTCAATTTCTATTGTTTATATTGTCGTCTCTTAATTCCAACTATGATAGAGCATGAAACCTATTTTATTTTAGGTACTTCTTGATCTCAAATCAATCCTCATAACCAATTTAATATTTCATACAATAAAAGCAATAATAAAAACATTAAATAACTAGGTTATATGTGATTAGGGTCTTGTCTGGCTCCTCCTCCGCCTCCTCAATGTGCATCACATAAGCTCTACCCACAGTAGGTCATTTCTTCTTCGGACAATCAGCAGCTTTATGTCCTTCGTCCTTGCATATGAATCACTTGTATGTCCCCCATGCACTTGCCAAAATATGAGCGATTGCACTCTTTGTACAATGGTCTCTCTACATCTTTTGGTGCTCCAGGTGGTGGTGGCGGCTTTGGTTGTCCTCGGCTTCTTCACTTGTCCTTTGGGCTTCTGCTGCCCTTGATCTCTAGGAGGCCCCATAAATGGCTTCTTATTTGGCTGAGAGATCTGCTGGTGTTGCTGCCTCTTGCGCTGCATCTCATAATCGATATATTTCAAGGCTTTCTTAGCATGAATGCATAGACAGTGGCAGCTGCGTAGTCCGCCAGTCGCATCATCATCACATCACGACATATGGCATCTCATAATCGATAACTTTCAGGGCTTTCTCAGCTTGGAATGCATAGGCAGTGGCAGCTGCGTACTCTGTCGATCGCATCATCATCACATCACGACGTATGGTAAGTCGAAGGCCATCCATGAAGTGCCTTAATTTCTTCGCGGCATCTCTAGCAATGAGGGTAACAAAGTACAGCCCCTATGGAACTTCCTCACAAATTCAGCCACAGTTGTGTCCCATGGTGGAAACTCATGAATTCTCTCTTCAAGCATCATCGGACGTCGACAGTGAAGTATTTCTCATAGAATATTTCCTTTAATCGAGCCCAAGTAAGTTTAGTCAAATCAATCCCATGTTCCGCCCCTTCCGAGCAAAGGGAAACATCAACTATAAGCATTATTTGGCACACCTAACACGGTCAGCGTCTCCCATATTCAAATAACGAAAGTGCACCTCAAGTGATCGAATCCAACCCTCAGCAGCAAACAGGTCGGTGGCGCCAGAAAATTCCTTCGGACCTAGCCTCCGGAACTGATCATAAACATCAAGCTGTGGCCTCGGAGCCTGCTGAAACTGATGCTCAAAGAAGCGAGCCATGCATTCTAGTGCACGAATAGCATCATCCCCATTAGGAGGTGGGGGTGCATTCCCTTGACGATCCTCAGTATTCTCAGCTTGTCTGTCAGTGCTAGGTGCGCATCTAGGAGGTATTATATCCGAACATTTTCCAAATTATGAACGTAACCAACATGCATTTAAATCTAAGTTTCTAACCATGCAACATATACTATGTAAACATGCAGGTATCATCATAAAAATCATGTAAAGCAATTAAACTGACATACTCGAGGCTTGACGACTGAGCTTTCCGGAACTAGCTGTGGCACAACCCTTTGCAGGAACATTGCTTTGATACCAACTGAAACGTTCACTACTCGTTTTTCTTTAAAACGTACTAATTTTTTTTTCTCTTTCATTTGGCCGAAACATTAAGCATTTAAAATATGAATATTTTACATCATTTAAAGATAAACCAACCAATTATTATTTGAAAATCCCAAAAGAAAGTAATTCAAAGCATAAAATCGTAAACTGTCAACCAAACATAAATTTAACATTATTTCTAAAATAAACTTAACTCTAACATCCTCTTAAAAACCTCTCAAAATCATTATAAATCATAAATTCTTAAAAGTACGTATATCATTAGCATAAGTCATAAAGTAAATGCGGAAAAACTAGCGCTGGTCCTCGAGTTGTTTGTACCTTCAGTCCGCAAGATCAACCATAAAGTCCTCCACTAACATCAACATCATATTCATCTGAATCAATTACACCTAGTGAATCTATTGACTCAGCAAACCTTAACCATGATAACAAGTAATACATATACATCTACATGCAACAGTGAAAATACTTTTACTTAAAATGGCTTTTAATGAACATGCATAAACTTAACAAATTTTCTTTTCATCATATACATTTTTCTTTTCATCATATACATATATGTTTTCCTTTCATAGAATTTGGATCGTTAATTGTGACTTTCATTTCAGCTGAAGGTCGATGTATCCATCTACATGTAACCACAGTACTGGGCGGCGAGGATATCAGCGACACTCTCACCCGTCAACTGAGACTTAGCCTTACATATCATCATATCATATCGATGGAAATACGATCGTCGAGCTCTCTCTGGGACTTCTCCTGCAAACAGGCTCCCTCTGGGTCTTTTCCCTCATGATATCTTCAATCAAATTATCGTATCATCGTATTTGTCATAATGACTTCACCTCCTTCAATTTTTCGTATTTTCATCACTTATAAAAATTCACGCATATAGAAATCATTTTTCTTTTAAATCAAACATGCAACATGTCTTTTAGCATTAACGTTTCATCATATAGTTTCATAAAATTTTAAACTAAACATATTAACCTTATTTACTGTAAGGCCCCGAAAATTTAAAGGTCCATGTAAACCGCATCTATGCAAGCTATTAAATTCTCTTGTATTTTTATTAAATATTTTAATTGCATGAATTAATTATGTTGTGCATATTTACATGTTTAAAATATACTTTTCTGCATGGTTGCATTAAAATGTAATTTTTAAAAGGTTATTCGAGTTGCAATCGAGGAACGGAGACCGAAGGCTGAAAAATAGAAAATGTTTTTATTAAATAGTTGTTTTTAATTATTTAAAATATAATTGATGTTTTTTCTTATTTTTGAAAGTAAGGAGTTTCGAAGTGATTTTCTACGCCGGGACGTAATTTTTATCAGTGTTGGTTTTTCGACAAAAATACGAACATTTTGACAACCCGACTAATAAATTCACAAATTTTATTAAACAAAATAATTTTTAATATTTTAATTGAGCACTAATGGGCCTAATTAACCTTTTTAATGGGAATAAGCCTTGTTAGTATATTAATTAAACTATTTAAAGTGCCAAACCCCATCCCAATTCATTATATCACACGCCCCACATCCCTTTACAAATCAAACTCTCCCTTGCACTTGAATTACACGACACACACACAAGCAATCAAAGGTAAAGTTTTTGAAATAGCAAGGAGTTCAAGCCAAGGTTGTTCGTCACCGTTTTTCGCAATCGTCAACGTGAAGGACACGTCATATTCTTTCCTTCAAACATCTATCACACCATAGTATTTTATTTAATTGAGTTTTTGCATGAAAGACAAGTGCATCATGAAACAATTTCATTTTTGTGGCATATGTCAATTTTAAAGCTTGTAATTGCATCCAAAATCATGTTTAATATGATCTAAAGGGGCTGCCATGATTAGGATAGGTTTGAGGGATTTTTTTTATGTTTTAAATAGTCCTAAAACACACCAAAAACGTTGTAAATCAAAAAGAACAGCAAGGTAGGGCCGTGAGTTCTGTAGGATTTGTGCAAAATTCATGGGACTTGATCACTGTGCATGGGGGCTTGGGGTTAGACCAGGTCTCGAGGGGGGCTCGTGCTGGACGTGTGTCAGGGTCAGGAAGGGTCCTAGCCATAGGCGTGCAGCTTTGGAGGAGTCCCATGCAGTAGGGACTCCTCGCGCGAGCAGGTAAGGGGCAGCCAAGGGGAGGGGCTCGCTGCTGGGGCTTGGGCAAGTTAGGTAGGTCCTATAGGGTATAAGGAAGTTGGGTAAGGGCTGGGCTAGGGGCTGGTGTGGCTGGGTCGCTGCTGGATCGAGGGAAAATATGGAAACGTGAGGGAAGCTTGGCAGCAAGTGCTACGCGTGAGGTTGTTGTCACGGATCAGTGCTTCATCCGTGGGTTCCAGAGGCTGAGCTGGTCTAGGCTGGGTCTGGGCGTGGTCCAGGGACGGTTAGGGTCATAGTGGTTTGGTGGTGGCTCGGCTGGAAGAGCCCTAGGCTAGCAAGGATTCCTAGTGAAGCTAGAACATCACACGCACACACGCATGCAATTGGGTCCAGGGTTCAGGGGCTTTAACACGGGCCAGGGGCTGGTTCTTGGGCTTGGGGCTGGTTAGTAGGGTTCATAGATGAGTTGGCTCGGGTTTGGCTTAAGGTGGCTCGACCATGGCTCAAGTATTTTTGGAGATGGCTCGGTGTGTTCGATAAGGTGTCAAAAACTGAAAATAATAAGACTAAAATTGAATCCATGGGTCCACGGGTGTTGCTCATGACTTGGAAGGGTAGAATAAATAATAAAAATTCTATGTTTAAAATCTGGGATCAAAATATTGAGTTTTGGAATTTTCTGAGATTTAATCGCCGCACGGAACGTTAATTAAAAACTAATTGAAACGCCAAGATTTAAGCTTAATAAAATTATGAAAAATTATATTTAAGCTCAAATAATTATTAAAAGTCTAATTTTTTAATTTTGGAATTTTATATTAAGGTTTGTTTAATTAGGGATTAAAATGTAGTAATATGTTATAATTAAACATTAATTTAAAAGTCATCGATTTATGCTAAATAAAAATGTGGGAAAATTCATGTAAGCTTAAATAATTATTTGGGACATGTTAGAGTCAATAAAATTAAGAAAATGTCAAAAACGTGGAATTTTACGTCTAGGGATAAAACAATCATTTTACACATAGAAATTAGTAAACTTCATGGCAGTGTCCTGAATGCTGTTTTATATGCTAATATGATTATTTTCAATGGTTATGGATGTTTGTGATAGAGTGTGGCCCTTTTATAATCAATATATGAATCAAATTTTTATTAGCGTTATACAGATTGTTACACAAAAATGTTATAAAAATTTATTCTCATCTTGTGGAGTCTCGCGCTCTACCGAGAGTACTGAGTAAGATCCAAAACCAAGAACTTGACCACTTCCATAGAAGGTTACAAGAGTGGACCCATCATTGGATGTGGAAAAAGTAACATTAAGAAGAGTGCTTACATGGATTAAGAATATCTACTTTTTTCTGTTAATAATAATTAATATAAGTACGCTTGGGATCAATTATACGTGGATTAAACGAAAGAAATACAATAATTAGAGAGAGGAGAGTACTCGAACCTTGGTAGTGAGGCTTTTGAGGGTGTCTTTAGGATTTGGAGTCCTACGCGGGGTATCCTCACCCCCGTCTTCCATTCTTTGCTTCGAGCAAGTAATACACGTCAACATCTTTCCCCTTACCACTCAATTTTTCTTTTTATTTCTACTACTCCTACGAGTTAGTGGCGGAGGCATGTTGTTGTTTACCCGTGCTGGCCCAATATTTTTTTTAAAAAATGTATATGTAAATTTTGTATAATTTTGGAATAATATAATATTAGCTCGGGTAGATTAATTTAAAATATTAAAAAATAGTAAAGTTTAAAATTTCAATCCGGGCAGAGCCATATTTATGGGCATGCAACAATAAGTAACAATTATGGTATAGTTGGGCGTTGTCCAACCTCCATGATAAGAGTGTGGCCCCATTGACTTGAAGTCCACTCTAGCAAAGAAGTATTATTCACGGAGAATTTAATAAGGCAGGAAAATTGTGGGCTTTGTTTGGCAAATTCTTAGGTCCCAGCTTGGAATTTTGTCCTCTAAGAGCCATTATATATGACATACGTAATTGGCATAAATTAATTAAATTAAAATGAATGTTGTCACCACAAAACTCATCACTTTCATGCATGCGTTACTTTTTCTGGTCATTTTATGGATCATGCTCGTTAGTGGAACCATCGGAGACGATGTAGTCAGATGCTTAGAAAAGGAAAGATTGGTGCTACTTAAGGTCAAAGATGATTTGATAGATGATTATGGCACTCTCTCTACTTGGGGACCTGAGGAAGCCAAGAAAGATTGCTGCAAATGGAATGGTGTTCGCTGCAATAACACATCATCTAGGGAAGCTATCCATGTTGCAACATCTTGATCTTAGTAAAAACCGGTTACTAAATATTACAGATCTTGATTGGCTTTGTAATTTTCGCTCACTGGAATATCTTGATCTCGGTGGACTTGATCTCAGTACAGTTACGACATGGATGCAAACAATAAGCAAACTTCGCACACTGAAAACGTTGAACATGCCGGGCTGTACCTTTTCATCAGTTCTTCCTACACCACTTCCTTTCATCAACTCTTCTACGTCTCTTTCTATCATCGATTTTTCTAACTGTTCCCTGAACACCTTATCGATTTTAGTCTGGTTTCTTAACATGAGCAGTAGCTTTAGTTATATTGATTTCAGTCATAATGCTATGAGAGGGAAGATTCCTGTTGCTTTGGGGAATCTTGAATCCTTTTCCCATGTCGATCTCAGTGTTAACATGCTTGAAGGTGGGATTCCTGATACTTTATGGAATCTGACATCCTTCGTTTATGTTGATCTCTCCAATAACATGCTTGAAGGACGAATTCCTAGTCGTTTATGGAATTCCACCATGATCAGAACTCTTGATCTTAGTGAAAATCTGTTGTGTGGTTCACTACCTCATACGTTGAGACTTCCCCATCTTGAAGTTCTACGATTGGATGAAAATCGATTTGTCGGCAGTGTGCCTGATCTTGCATCATGTACATCATTGGTATCAGTGCTGCTACATGGTAACAGATTCAATGGAACTCTAACTAAATAAGCATCGGATCCCTATCTAAACTCGAGGTATTGAACCTTGGTTCAAACAACTTGGACAAGATTGATCCGTCTCACGAATAAAGATCCGTGAGGCTTACTCTTATTACTACCGTTTTATGTTTCAGTGCCTTTTTTTCCACAAGACTTAGATTTTTTATTTTTATTTTTTTGCTTTTGTGCTTTCAAGTTACAGGACGACTCTACAATTACATTGTAATTGAGTTGGATATTGATGCAAACCCTATTTGAATCCAACTCACTATCCCTTAACCCACGCCCGTGACATATATTTTTCTTGGTAAAAATTTGTGTGAGACGATCTCACGAGTCGTACTTTGTGACACATATCTCTTTTTTGGGTCATCAATGAAAAAGTATTACTTTTTATGCTAAGAGTATTATTTTTTATTGTGAATATCGGTAGGGTTGATCCCCGCTTACTCTTTTTCTTAGTTAATTTTGGTTTACGTAGTTGGTTGATGAAAGGTCGGTTTTGAAATGGGGAATGAGTTATTAAAATCCCCACTCTATTTCTTGCATTCACTCCTACCACAAATTGTTGGTACTTTTTACAAATTGGTATTCTGGGAAATGTGACCTTATGTGAAATGTGGTACTAAAAGTACCTAGGGCTGAAACAAAGAAAAAGGCGGCGGGGGACGGAAGCAAATTTCCGTTGAAAATTATCATACCTGGGGCGAAAAGTTGAAGTACAGTGGAAGTAGGAAATATACTTGATTATATTATTATTTCTCTTCTGTTATGTTATTTTAACTTTATTCAAATTATAATTATTTCCAAGAGAAAAAAAGGTCTTATTATCCTACAATAAGGAACACAAATTAGCAAAACAATTATAATAAAAAAGAGGAATATATAAAATAAAATATATATTCAGTATACAGGACGAAACTGAAATTAACTCGTAGAAAAACATGATAACTGTTACTGGAGATACACACGAGTCGAGTATCATACTACTTGAGCTCGACTCGATTTGAATCTTGTCAACTCGAGCTCGAACTCGATCTAGTAATTCATTTTATGTTCGAGCTCGAAAAGCTCGAAAGCTTAAATTCTAGCATTTAAATCTCGATCTCGGTTTTTGATATTGTTGGCCACAAAATTAAATTTTTGTAGGTCCAAGAAAATAAACAAAAAAAGTGAGGCCCACAAGAAAAGTAAAACTCGTGATTTTGGCATGTCTGCCCGATAACCGACCATAATCGAATTAGGGATCGATTACATGAATTTGAATAACGAAGGAAGAAAAAAGAAAGACGGTCAACTTCAATCATCAGGCAAACTACTACAAAATTTCTTACAATATTTATCAAAAAAATTAAGCAAATTTCGGCAAGATGTATGCTTTGCTTTCATATTTTCATGTTCATGATAAGATCATAATAGTTCATATTTTTATTATCAAATTTTTCATTATTCTCAAATCCAACATTCTTAATTGATTTAATTTTGTGTTATTTTGTGGTAGGATAAAGTTTTATGCTCTTTGGATAAATATGCGCTAAAAAGATTATTTTTATATCACTTTTGAAGTTACCCATATGAACTTTGTGGATGACTTGAAGCTGAATTTTTCACAAGGCGTGGGAACGTCTTGTCACTGTTTTTCAGCTACCTGTGAAAAATGAAGCTGACGAGAATTACAAGGAGTGGAATTCGAAATTATGAGGATAATACCATATTTTAGGAGTCTTAATTGTGAAATTTAATTTATTAAAGGCTTTTGGATATATAAATATATTATTGAAATAAGGGAATATTTGATAGAGTTTTATTTTAATAAAAGCTCTAGTTTCCTTATTGATGGACATAATTTCTTATTAGTATTATTAGGTTTTATTCTAGTTTTTTGATTTATCTTTAGACATCTCTCTACTCCACTCCAACTTCACATGAAAGAAAGAAGAGAAAGAAGCAGGAAGTTTTCATCTATTCTCAAGAACTCAAGTCTAAGTTTTTATTTTTGATTCAATTGATATTTTTACTATTTCAATTTTATCACTGTGAGTTTTTTTGTTTTAATTTAATTTTTTTTGTTCAAGTATTTGTTATATTATGATTTACTTATATGAAAGTTGCATGTTGATTAATCTGACAATTTAATTTGGTATACAACTCTCTACTGTTATCCATGAATTCAGTTATCTGTAATCGTCATGAATGATTGATACGTGAGTAGCGATAGATTAAATGTATTGTATAATCATAACATATTTAGTCTAAATAAATCGACGAAACTAGATTTATCAATTATAGCTATCTTGGGTATTAGATTTTCAGGATTAATTAACTGTTTTGACAAATTGAAAATGCTATTTTTAATCAATATGGAACGTATTGTGCCCAATTGATTATTGATAAGTTTTGAATAGATGACAGTTTGGTCAATTAAATTTGAAGAACACAAGAACTTTATTGGTTATCCATATAATTCTAGGGTTAATTACTTAGAAATGCATGAATGAATAATTTGTTGACCGATGACCAGTGATACAATTGAATAGTGAAACCCCCTTGAATCTGAACTCGGTAAGATCTAATTTTTACCTTCGTTAATGCATATAATTCTAAAGTTAATTACTTGGAATTGCATGAATGAATAATTTGTTGATCGATGACCAGTGATACAACTGAATGGTGGAACCCTCTTGAATTTGAACTCGGTAAGATCGAATTTTTACCTTCATTAATTATTCATCGTTGTTATTAATTTTCCCATTTAAAATTTATTAATTTTCCTTGGTTGCTAAGTTAATTTTATTTAGTTCTCATTAAAGAAATCTCCTATTTTTTATTGTATTTCTCGAAAGAAAGAATATCCCGTTTCTTGTAAATTCGACCCTTCTCACCATTAAACTCATGTTATTTAGAGAATAAGAATTTAAGTTTATTGGATCAACGACAACACATCAATCCATCAGCTTTTAATGTAAAAGTTTAGTGTTTTAAAAACAATACTTGCACTTGTTTGTTTTGTTCATTTCTAGTATGTAAATATGTTCAATTTCCTATTTTTTCCTTTGTTAAACTTTCGTTTCTTTAACATCTAATTTGGTGATACTAGAACTAACAGTCAATCAAAGAGTTCACAACGCTTAAGTCTGATTTTATTTTCTGTTCTTTCAAAATTGGTATCGTTTGACATCTGACACTCTCACACGCTACAAAAGTTTGAGTCACACTGATATATATATATACTAAAAGATATATACCCGATGATAGAAATTTACTACGAACATCAAACCTCAGTCACCACTAAGATAAAATCCAGGAACCCGTATTGAATTGGAAGAGTTTTTATTCCATAAAAAAATTGAACTCATCATAGCCTTCGAAACTGGAACAAAAAAATGTAATATAGTTTGGAACTTCATAAACTAAATTTCAACCTCCAAATGAAAAAGAAATCTCTTAATCAAATAAATTTTTCAATGAAACCATAAATCACTATTTTTATCTCAGATATTATATGAATAAACATTGAAGGTTTTCAAATCCATATAAAAATAATTGGTTAGCATATAAAAGCACACATAAATTTTAAAGGGCATAAAATTTCCTCTTCATAAGCGATGAGATGCATGAACAAATATATATAAACTAAATTCTAGTGAAGCAAAACATTGTGGAGAACAAACAGACCATCTTCCATTCTATTCTTTTATGGAGTTTCAAGCAGCATCTATTATTTGTGTTTTCTCCAATGCAATCTATATAAAATAAATCTTCTAACTTTTTCTTATTCCTCTAATTTATATCCCCAAAGCGTGCTCAATAATAAAAATGAAATAACATTATTGTCATTTTATATTAAAAGAAACAAGCAGTTACGAGGGACAACAATATCCTCACAGTCAAGAAACTTCGCCTTTGTAACACACTTTATGCATATATATATTAGATAAAGATTTTAAGACAAACATATTACTGCAAGATGAACTTGCTTGCCACTGACAACCTTTCTATTCCTCTTTCCAGGAGAACAATGGAGGCGTCTCAGAATTGTAAAAAGTGTTTTCCATGAAGGGACTCCTGTTTCCCTTGACCATATCAGCCAAAGAATTGAGCTCGGCCATCTCTTGTGGAGTTAACGTCACAGACAGAGATCCAAGATTTTCATTGAAGTTATCGATCTTGGTAGTACCAGGTATAGGGGCAACATCGGCTCCTTGATATTGAACCCAAGCTAATGCTAGTTGCGATGGGGTGCAACCTTTTTTTGTACCCATTTCGCAAATCCGCTCGTATACAAGCTTGTTAGTTTCAAAATTTTCTCCTTGGAATCTTGGAAATTTCTGCAGAATACAATACGCTCTTATAAATGAGAACGTTTTAAACTTTCTGCAAATTATGATAGTATATTTACTATGACCATGAAGCATAGAAACGTGAAGATACAAATCCGAAACACAGCTGCCATTAAGAATGCAAAGAAACATGACTGCAAGAATAAATTCAAAATATTCCATCACAATTTCCAATTAAATGTTGAAGAATAAAGCTCAAAAAATCCACCATCATAATGTCATCTTCATGTGTTACTGCATAAAAAAATGTCGCAGTTCATAACAGCAAAAACTCAGTCACTGAACCAATCCCCTTTATGGAATATTGTATATTATGAAGTGGCTAATTCTCTGCGTTCAAGTAAAAGATAATACTGTCAGGCCAATAATCGTGTAACTCCATTGGTCAAATTAGAATCAAATGTTTGCTGTGCAGAAGATGGAATGGTGCTCACTTATCCGGATAATTTTTTCTCGTTTTGGAGCAGGCAAGTAGCAATAGGAAAGGCAGTAATGAGCCCTATGACACTGATTGAGAGTATAAGTATCAAAACTAACACTTTTTATTCTGTACCTATCCCCAACCGCACACTTTAGAAAAATCACAAATTATAAATCAATGCTCAATAAATTAGCAAGTATAGGAAATCACAAGTACCATTATGGCATTTCTAAAGATTATCCCCACGAGTGTAGATAGGCACCAACCTTACGGAAATCATTCTCTGATAAGTTCTCTAGGGGTTTAGGACCTGATGACAAGAAACCACGTCCAAGTGGACTGTATGGGACGATTCCAATTCCCAGTTCTCTGAAATTAATAAAACAGAGAAAAAAAATGGGTAACTTTGTCTATACTAGAGCATACGGGTCCATCGCAACAATTGTGTGTATGTTAAAGCGACGAGGAAAGATATCTCACCGACAAGTAGGAACTATTTCTTCTTCCACATCCCTCGTCCACAAGGACCACTCATTCTGGACAGCGGTTATTGGATGGACAGCATTCGCCCTTCTGATTGTTGAAGCAGATGCCTCAGAGAGGCCGACATATTTTATTTTCCCTTCTTCAACAAGTTTCTTCAGTTCTCCCATCTTAAAAGGCACGCCAAAGTTTATGATAATAAAAAGGTATTGAAAGACGCAAAGTAGACGAGGTCTCAGCTAAAAACCTCAAGAACCAAGCAGCATTTTATTGACACTGCAGGTGTGACATAGCTTCATATCCTGGATTCTTTATTTTGTATTGCATATAATGTTTATGGTTAAATGCAGGCCAATAAAGCCAAAGATGGTCCAGGTACGTGGTACAGATAATTAGGAATCATAATGCCAAGGAAATTTTTGGGTTTGTTTCCCATTATTACGGTTGTTTATTGTCAACCAATATGATGGTTTATTGTCCACCAAATGAAAATTCACAAGGCCATCACTGAACATTTGACTAACTGGATACAGAAATATCAAAACTGAAAGTGTACTTATAATTGACCATGAACAACGCATAAACTCGAAGTGGACAATGTTCACCACAAAAGAAGCATCATAGCTAAAGTTGAGTACTCTCTGTATAAGTAAAAAAAATTAAGTTCTAGAAATTTTTTCCAAATGCAATAGTTTTGGTCTATTTCAAATCTGCTCGAGCAAGTATTGCCACAAATCCAAAAGTTTAGTGCACTTGAAGCTGTCAATAAAAACACTTGAGACAGAAGATAATCTTCGTGAGGGAGCCATCTTAGTCTCAACTTACATACAAGTACAACTAAATAAGTGTAGAAACACACCATAGTCGCTTTATACGCTCTTCACCATTTCTCTTAACATAGCATCAAATAACACTTTTACCAACAAAATCTTAAAAAAGCATCAAAATACACCTATATTCTTAATACAGCGTCAAATATCATTTTTACCAACCAATTCCCAAAAGGGATTTTGGGCAATAATCTTCAAGAAAAAAGCATCATAGCACTGCTTGCCGTAACTTCAATAGGCACACGAGTATCAATCCGATGAACATAATATAGATCAATATAATCAATATCAAGACGCCTCAAACTTGCTTCGCATGAGGCTCTAACATATGCAGGGTCACCACGTACTTCCATCTTCCCATCTTTGAAAGTTGCCCCAAACTTGGTGGCGACTTGAACTTTTTCTCTAACTACTCCTTTCAAAGCCTACACCAAATCCAACAATATGTAACTCGTCACATGGGTTCACCAATGGCAAGTCTTAATACAAAGACTACTCATTAAAGAACATCACAGAACAAAAAGGAAAAACAGAAGTTCCTTTATTTGCTGAGGTAAGTCCGGTAATACTCATAATTTCCATAAAAATCTGACTCAAGAATGTACATATGAAAGCATACGAAAATCTGACATTTTCATGCTTCAAATGTGATATATAACTGGTTATCTCACAAATGCAGACCAACTTGCAAAAAATAGAGATTTTCATATATCTCCAGCTTTTTTACAAGTAATTATTGCTCGTGGCTTGTCTGGTTTCGATACCAAACCAAATCCTATATTAACACACTTCAGCTCACGAAATAGTTATGTTAAAATGAAGTTTATGAACACTTTTCAGGGAGTGATCTTTAAAGATGATAACTACACTTGGTTAGCAAAAAGAGAGCAAAAAATTCTCGATGAAAATTATTTGACACAATAAGCAATAAGATCGAGCGCTTTTCAAGAACTAATCACCCTCATGTTGAAATTGATTCATTAAAAAAAATGATCAATCCTCGAGAACTTTTATATCACAAAATAACACGAGGCAAACTCAAAGCATCAGAAGAAAGCCCACGGTTACAAAATGAACCGCCTAATTTTCTGCTAAAAGAGAATTAAATAATAAAGCAAAACCTTTCCAATCAAAACTTCGTTGGTGTGGGGACCATAGATATCCGAGGTATCAAGAAACGTGACGCCGGAGTTGATGGCATGGTGAATGACATTCCCATACATCCCAGCCCTTGTTTAGACACCTCCAATCCCTGTGAACCCAGCTTGATCCTCTCCACTGTCACGGCCATTATTGCTCTTCTTTCTTATTGGCGGGAAATGGGATGAATGTGTGTTGAATGAACTGCGAACCGGAGATATATATATATCGAGAGAGGCGGAGTCACGGCTGGCGTCACGCCGAAGATTCACGCTAGCGATTACGTCATCCTTAAGCAGACACTCTTGGTCATATATGTATATATATATATATATGTATGTATGTATACAGATTGCGAGATGGAAGAGAGAATATAGAGGCGGAGTCACAGCTAGCGTCACGCCGAAGCTTCACGCAAGCGACGACGTCATCCTTAAGCAGACCCTCGTGGTCATATTATGGTGACATATACAATCGGGAACTATAGCAATAAATAGAACCAAGTGTGGACAAATAATTTATTACACTAACATCAATTACACGATTAATTAAAATTTTAAATATAACAAATTATATATAATCAAATTATATATCCCTCCCCTGTAGACATGCTTCCTGTTATTGATTGTGTAGATGCTAAAGTCTCTAACCAGATGAATACATTACTTTGTGTCCCATTCATACCGGGCGAGGTGAAGAAAGCGCTCTTTGATATGCACCCAGATAAATCACCAGGCCCGGATGGCATGTCTGCCCTTTTCTACCAGAAGTGTTGGCACCTTATTGGGGGAGAGGTGACCTCGGCTGTCTTGGATGTCCTTAACAATGGAGCTCCTCTTGAATCTTGGAATAAAACAATTATTACTCTCATCCCAAAAGTTAAAGAGCCTCTCCTTGTGAAGGAGTTTAGACCTATCAGCTTGTGTAACGTATGCTATAAAATAGTTGCCAAAGCGTTGACTAATCGGCTGAAATTTGTCATGAACCACATTATTGACGAATCCCAAAGCGCTTTTATCCCAGGAAGACTGATCTCAGACAATATAATGGTAGGGTTTGAAGTGATCCATTGGATGCGGAGTAGGAAAGTGGGTAAATGTGGGTATGCTGCACTGAAGCTTGATATGAGCAAGGCGTACGATAGGGTTGAATGGTGCTTCCTTGAAGCAATGATGGTTAAGATGGGATTCGCCTTGACATGGATCGAGAAGATTATGCGGTGTATCACATCTGTCTCTTACACATTCCGGATAAATCAAGAAAACTATGGGAATTTGGTTCCTAAAAGAGGAATTAGACAAGGAGACCCCCTCTCTCCATACCTATTTGTGATATGTGCTCATGGTTTCTCCTCGGTTTTGTCGTCTTTCCAAAGGCGGGATCGGTTCAAAGGAATCAGTATCGCTAGGTCAGCCCCAACATTGTCACATTTATTCTTTGCAGATGACAGCCTTGTGTTTTTTCGGGCAACGGAAGGGGACTGTACACAAGTGAAGCAGTGTATAGATCAATATACCAAGGCGTCGGGACAACTTATCAATTTTGAGAAATCGGCCCTCTCTTTCAGCCCAAATACACACAATTCAGTGGTGGACCACATCAAACAAATTCTTACAATCCCAGTTGTGCAAGGACATGATATCTACCTCGGCCTACCTACTTTCTCAATCAGAAATAAAAAGATTCAGTTTGGTTACCTCCTGGAAAGAGTAGCAAGCAAAATTTCTGGATGGGGTAATAAGCTCTTCTCATGCGGAGGTAAAGAGACTCTTATAAAATCGGTGCTCCAAGCAATCCCATCTTATGCAATGTCTTGTTTCCGTATCCCGCATTCCCTATGTGCTAGCATCGAAAGAGAATGTGCTAATTTCTGGTGGGGTTCTGATGCTGGAAAAAGAAGACTTCACTGGAAAAACTGGGCATCATTGTGCAAACCAAAGTGCCAAGGTGGGATGGGTTTTAGAAAACTTGACATTTTCAATAAAGCTCTGCTTGCGAAACAAATATGGAGGATCATTCAAAACCCCCAATCGCTTGTTAGCAGAATTCTAAAGGCTCGATATTTTAAACACGGAGATGTTATGCAAGCAACCCTTGGAAGTAAGCCATCTTATATCTGGCGCTCAATCATTTGGAGCCGAAGTTTACTTGAGAAAGGCCTCCATTGGAAGGTGGGGGATGGAAAATCAATCAAAACTTTTCACGATAAATGGGTGCCGAGTTTCCAGAATCGCCTTGTCAACCATGGATCCCCGGAGTTGAACTCTCTTACTGTAAGCAGCCTTATAAAAAATGGAACCTGGGATCGAGAGATGGTACAGAAAGTCTTCTTGCCTTATGTCGCAAACGAGGTGCTATGTATCCCAATACCGCATGCACACACCCCCGACTCCAGATTCTGGATTTATGACGCTAAAGGAAAGTTTTCTGTCCGGGAAGGCTATAGGGCAGGAATTGGACTTCACACTCCTCCGGAAAACCAAGCGGATTTCGCTAACATAAGTTGGTGGAGGTTCATATGGACGCTAACTATTCCGCCGAAAATTCGAGTATTTTGGTGGAGGCTTTCGCATGACATTATACCAACAGAGATGAACTTGCGAGCACATCACGTTCCTACAGAGGGAGTGTGTCCATTGTGTGGGAGTGAATGTGATACTACAACTCACGCTCTGTTCTTCTGTCGAGCAATCCAAGGGTGTTGGAAGGGCCAAATGTTTAAGAAACTCTTACGACAAGTTCGACATCTGCCGACCTTGGAAATTGGACTATGGATGATGCAGCAGTTAAGCAAAACTGAGTTTGAAAGTTTTGCATGTAGGACTTGGAGCGCCTGGTATGGCCGAAACAAAGCAGTACACAACACTGAGGACAAATGTATCTCCCTGCCTAAGCAATGGGATGATCGTTACATTGAGGAGTATAGAGCAGCGTTGGTACACTGTCAAATTGATAAACAGGGGAAGGGTGTGGATTCGGATAGGATATGGATTCCACCACCAGCGGCAGTCTCCGGCTCGATGTGGATGCGGCTATCAATGATCAACAAAACGTCTATGGTGTGGCCGGTGTTCTCCGGAATACAGATGGAAACCTAGTGTTTGCCTTTGGTCAGAAGATTTTGAAACCTCTATCTGTGCTGCACGCAGAACTCTTGGCCATAAAGCTTGGGGCCCAACTTGTTCATGGTAAAGGCTTTCACCGGGTACAAATTTTTTCGGATTCACAGATGGCAGTAAAAACAATCATGGACCCATCATCTGACCTTGGATATAATGGCACATGTGCTCAAGAGATTAAGGAGCTAATTAGAGAGCCGGAAATTGTAGAAATCAAGCACGCTAGACGCTCGGCGAACGTGGTAGCTCACACTTTAGCTCATTTTGTTTTTTCCTGTAGTGACCCGTTCCAGAATCACCTACTAATCAAGAACTAAGCATGCGATTAACTTAATTAGAAACAATCAGAAATAAAGGCGGAAAACTGTCACCAAAAGATAGTTATACAACCCAATCGAAAATCCAGGACAACTAAACTAAAAGGAAATATACGGTACAACCATATCGAATCAAAAAGATACCGAAGAACTAAATCAACCAGCTACTCAACGTCCTCCTCCTCCTCCTCCTGAGCTGTCCAACCTGAGGCCTGCCCCGTGGGGTGTCCAAGATAAACAAAACCGAGGACGTGAGCGATAAGAACGCCCAGTACAAAAGCATGAGTATACAAGCCTATATGAAATGCACATGCTATGATATGATACCAGGGTAGTCAAGAAACAGGAGTAACAAAGGATCTCAAAATGCTCAGTCTAGAGGCGCCAAGTGGATAGTGCCGCGCGGTACTCCTCTGGGTCACTGCATCCACTACAAGAACAGACGTGGACCTAAAATGTCCCGGATCACCGAAGCCCTCCCGACCCGTCGGCCACTGTGTACTCTCGGTGTCCATGCGTCCACAAGATAAGACAGGGCTGAGCGGCCCCACAAGATATAGCTTATCTCGAAAGAGATACAGCTCAACAGTAAAGGCTATCTCGAAGGAGATACGGCTCAACATGAAATGCAACATGCAGTAATAAACGTGACATAATAGCATGCATCATATGACATATATCAATGCACCACATAATCATGCAACACATATAAGAATGTATACTCGACCAGGATATCTCGGATAGTACTTTCGTACCTCTATCACAGCAAGCCTAGCCTTACGCAATACCGCTAATCAGGTCTAGAACAAGCCTACGCATCAAAAGCATACCCAATGAACAATACTACCATGCTCGACTAGCAAAACCAGTACTACCAAGGGTTTAGGGTTTACCTTCGTCCGTCGACAGCCCTTTGATATCGATTGCCTCGTAACTCAGGCGTCGCTACGCTACCAATCCTGGCAGCTCTTGGCTATCGCTCGACCAACAACTAACCCTAGAAACCTTCCAAACCTCTCAACTAGGAGACACAACTTCAAGAATTTGCAATCCAAAATGAGGAATTCCGAGCACTATTTATAGGCTATGTTCGGATCCACCGAACACACTTCGGAACGTCCGAACTCCTACGTGTCCATCGGCTCTTGACACCTCATGATCGGATCCACCGAACCTACACTTCGGATCATCCGAACTTGCATGCAAACTGACGTGTCGATCAACTCTTGACACCTCATGATCGGATCCACCGAACCCACTTCGGATCGTCCGAACTCTTCGGTGCTACCGAACCATCTTCGGTCCGTCCGATCATGACCATGGTCAACATTAAACCTTCTTAATCACCATTAATCCGTTAATTACCCAATTTGGAATTCAGGCTACTACATTCTCCCCCCCCTTAAAAAGATTTCGTCCTCGAAATCAAGTTTAGAGGATGAACAAAAAGGAGTAACAACCTTGTTATTATATCTCAATTGTTGCTAAACACAACTGATATTTAGATTACAACGGAAAACACACACACATCCATATTACAATCATAGTACAACTCAAAAGAGCTCTGGATGCTCCGAACGCATACGACTCTCTAGCTCCCAAGTGGCTTCTTCAGTGCCTCTGCGCTGCCACTGAACTAAGACAAGAGGAATGATCTTATTCCGCAATACCTTGTCTTTGCGATCGAGGATCCGCACTGGTCGTTCTACGTAAGACAAATCCGAATTTAGTTGAACTTCAGAGGGATGCAAAATGTGAGACTCATCTGCTACGTATCGTCTCAACAAAGATACGTGGAACACATCGTGAATACTTGATAGGTACGGCGGCAAAGCAAGTCTGTAAGCCAAATCTCCCACGCTTTCCAATATTTCAAATGGACCAATAAATCTCGGAGACAGCTTACCCTTGAGACCAAATCTCAAAATCCTGCGAAAAGGCGAAACTCGGAGAAACACTTTCTCACCTGGCTGAAAATAAAGAGGTCGCCGCTTGGTGTTCGCATAACTAGCTTGTCGATCCTGAGCGATCTTAATCCGTTTCTTGATTATTGCAATCTTATCAATAGCCTGCTGGACTAACTCCGGTCCCTCAACATGTCGTTCCCCAACTTCATCCCAAAATAATGGAGTACGACAACGTCGCCCATACAACGCCTCAAATGGTGCCATACCAATACTACGATGATAGCTGTTGTTGTACGCGAACTCAATCAAAGGCAAATGATCCTGCCAAGCGGTTCCGAAATCCATCACACAAGCTCGCATCATATCCTCAAGTGTACGGATAGTCCTCTCTGTCTGACCGTCGGTCTCTGGATGATAAGCCGTACTCAAACTTAGTGAAGTGCCCAATGCTGACTGGAAACTACCCCAAAATCGTGAGGTAAACCGAGGATCTCTGTCACTAACAATACTGACTGGCACTCCATGTAGACGTAAAATCTCTTGAATGTACAATCGAGCCATACGATCGAAAGTGAAATCACGGTTATATGGCAGAAAATGAGCAGACTTGGTGAGTCGATCCACCACTACCCAAATAGCATCACTATTCCTCGAAGACAATGGTAAGTGAGTAATGAAATCCATCGCGATATGCTCCCACTTCCATTCGGGAATAGGTAAGTTCAACAATAATCCTCCCGGTCGACGGTGCTCTGCCTTAACCTGCTGACAAACAAGACACTTGGAAACAAACTGATAAACGCTGCGCTTCATCCCTTTCCACCAAAATCGTGTCCTCAAATCTTTATACATCTTATTGCTTCCCGGATGAACACTCAACTTGCTTCGATGGGCCTGAGATAAGATCTCTTCCCTCAAAGTATCATCCTCTGGTACTACAACCCGATTAGACAAACACAGAAGACCATTAGACTGATAATGGAAATTGCTATCTCCACCAGCCAACCGAGCTAATCTCTGAGTCTTGAGATCAGACATCTGAGCATCTCGAATCCGAGCGAACAAAGCTGGCTCAGATAAAATGGTAGCAACACGAATGCTCTCCATACCTTTCCGATGTTTGAAATTAAATCCCAATGAACAACAATCCTGGATAGTACTAATCATAGCACTGGTCTGAAGTGCAGAGATTCTCACCTTGCGACTAAGAGCATCGGCTGTGAGATTCGCAGAACCTGGATGGTATTTGATCTCGCAGTCATAATCTTTCAATAAATCCATCCAACGACGTTGTCTCATATTCAACTCAGCCTGAGTGAACAGATACTTCAGACTCTTATGATCAGTAAAAATTTCAAACTTAACCCCGTACAAGTAATGACGCCAGATCTTCAGCGCGAACACAAAAGCAGCTAATTCTAGATCATGAATAGGGTACTTCTCCTCGTGAGGTTTCAGCTGCCTAGAAGCGTAAGCGATCACATGACCATTCTGCGTCAACACACACCCTAAGCCTTGAAAAGAGGCATCGGTGTAAACACTGAAACCATCAGATCCTGACGGTAACGCCAAAACAGGTGCAGAAGTCAGAAGTCGACGAAGCTCTCTGAAACTATCTTCGCACTCAGATGACCACTCAAATGGAACATCCTTCCGAGTAAGTTGCGTCAATGGTCTAGCTACCTGAGAGAAATTCACAATGAAGCGACGATAATACCCTGCCAGACCTAGAAAACTACGGATCTCAGCCACCGTCGTAGGACGTGACCAATTCAGCACTGCTTCGATCTTGCTGGGATCCACAGAAATTCCTTCCTTGGAAATCACATGACCAAGGAATACTACACGATCAATCCAGAACTCGCACTTACTCAGCTTAGCATACAATTGCTTCTCGCGAAGAATCTGCAACACAATCCTCAAGTGCTGGATATGCTCTTCCACACTGTGAGAATAAATCAAGATATCGTCGATGAAAACCACAACAAACTGATCTAGAAAATCCTGAAAGACTCGATTCATCAGATCCATGAACACTGCTGGCGCATTCGTCAATCCAAATGGCATAACTAGAAACTCGTAATGCCCATATCGAGTACGAAATGCAGTCTTGGAAATATCATCATCTCTAACTCTCATCTGATGATAACCCGATCGCAAGTCAATCTTGGAGTAAACAGAGGTACCCTGAAGCTGATCGAACAAATCATCGATACGAGGTAATGGATACTTGTTTTTAATCGTCACACGATTCAGCTGGCGATAATCAATACACAATCGCATAGATCCATCTTTCTTCTTGACAAACAATACTGGAGCTCCCCAAGGTGAAACACTTGGGCGAATATAACCTTTATCAAGAAGATCCTGCAATTGCTGCTTCAATTCTCTCATCTCTGACGGAGCAAGACGATAGGGGGCACGAGAAATCGGTGCAGTCCCTGGCATTAACTCCATGCCAAATTCCACCTCTCTAACCGGAGGAAAACCAGGAATCTCATCCGGGAAAACATCAGGAAATTCACAAACCACTGGAATATCCTCTATACCAACACTACCTGTGGAGGAATCAATCGCATAGATGAGGTAGCCTTCCCCGCCCGCCTCTAAAGCACGACAGGCTTTCAGAGCAGATACCACTGGCATCGGAGGTCGCGCTCCCTCACCATAGAAAAACCAACTAGAGCTCTCAGTCGTACGAAACTGAACAAGCTTCTGGTAACAATCCACGGTAGCTCGGTAGGTAGTCAATAGGTCTATACCTAGAATACAATCAAAATCTTCCATCTCTAGGATCATGAGATTCGCAATCAATTCGTTACCCTCAAAGTCTAAGTGACAACCCATCACTAGACGCTTCGCTAACACCGAATGACCCATCGGAGTAGAAACAGAAAGAATGACGTCTAGAGAAACATACGGTAACTTATGACGCTTAACAAATCGTGCAGAAATGAATGAATGTGATGCTCCGGTATCAATAAGAACAAAAGCAGGAATACCGCATAAACGAAAAGTACCTGCTATGACTCTCTTCGTTTCATCTGCAGCCTGATCCTGGTTCAGCGCAAAAACCTGACCTTGGGCACGAGGTCGAAGATTCGAACTACCCACAGCCTGACCCTGCCTCCTCTGCTGCACAGTCGTCTGAGATCCGGAACCAGATCCTGCTCCACCCCGCAACTGAGGACAATTCTTCTTAATATGACCCATCTCTCCGCACTGAAAACAAGCTCCCGCAGCTGATCGGCATTGCTCCGATGGATGGTTCTTCCCACAATGCACACAAGAAACCTTCTTCTTACCAAAGCGGAAAACACCGCTAGACCGAGATCCAGATCCGGAAGAAGAAGAACCTGACTTCTTGAAAGACTGAGATCGAGGGCTCAAAGTACTCGGAGGTCTAGAAGAAAGAATAGCCCTACCACGCTGGAGACTGATCTCTGCCTGGCGACACCGGTTCACTAACCCATCATACGAAGTAGGATTATCACAGACAGTGACTCGATCAAAAATCTCCTGGTTAAGACCCTGGAGGAAATGGTCATACTTGGCCTCAGAACTGCCACTGATATGAGGGGCAAAGGGTAACAACTCGAAGAACTTCTGCTGATATTCATCAACAGACATACTCCCCTGCTTAAGATTCAGGAGCTCAATCGTCTTTGCCTGGCGAAGGGCTGGAGGAAAATACAGCTGCATGAAGGCTGCACGGAAATCGGCCCAAGTCACCCTACCCTGAGACTGGACTATCGGCGCAGAAGTCGATCGCCACCACTTGCGCGCACGGCCTTCGAGAAGAAAACCAAGGGTCTCCATCCTTTGCTCCTCGGTGCACTGGAATGCACGGAAACAACTCTCCATGCGCTCTAACCAATCCTCAGCATCATCGGGAGTCTCACCGCCGACTAAAGGCTTAGGCCCCATCTGAATGAAACGGTGCAAATCAAAACGCCTAGGACCATCCCGACGATGACGATGTTCACGATGACGCCTACGATCGTCCTGGTCACCCCAACGACCTACACTTCCCTGACTACTCTCATCACCAAAGTGGTCAGCCATCGCTACAAGATAGAATGGGGAAAATGGTAAAATGGTCAACGAAAATCCCAAAACAGAATCTATATCCCAAAATCGTAAGCATGCTCTGATACCATAAATGTAGTGACCCGTTCCAGAATCACCTACTAATCAAGAACTAAGCATGCGATTAACTTAATTAGAAACAATCAGAAATAAAGGCGGAAAACTGTCACCAAAAGATAGTTATACAACCCAATCGAAAATCCAGGACAACTAAACTAAAAGGAAATATACGGTACAACCATATCGAATCAAAAAGATACCGAAGAACTAAATCAACCAGCTACTCAACGTCCTCCTCCTCCTCCTCCTGAGCTGTCCAACCTGAGGCCTGCCCCGTGGGGTGTCCAAGATAAACAAAACCGAGGACGTGAGCGATAAGAACGCCCAGTACAAAAGCATGAGTATACAAGCCTATATGAAATGCACATGCTATGATATGATACCAGGGTAGTCAAGAAACAGGAGTAACAAAGGATCTCAAAATGCTCAGTCTAGAGGCGCCAAGTGGATAGTGCCGCGCGGTACTCCTCTGGGTCACTGCATCCACTACAAGAACAGACGTGGACCTAAAATGTCCCGGATCACCGAAGCCCTCCCGACCCGTCGGCCACTGTGTACTCTCGGTGTCCATGCGTCCACAAGATAAGACAGGGCTGAGCGGCCCCACAAGATATAGCTTATCTCGAAAGAGATACAGCTCAACAGTAAAGGCTATCTCGAAGGAGATACGGCTCAACATGAAATGCAACATGCAGTAATAAACGTGACATAATAGCATGCATCATATGACATATATCAATGCACCACATAATCATGCAACACATATAAGAATGTATACTCGACCAGGATATCTCGGATAGTACTTTCGTACCTCTATCACAGCAAGCCTAGCCTTACGCAATACCGCTAATCAGGTCTAGAACAAGCCTACGCATCAAAAGCATACCCAATGAACAATACTACCATGCTCGACTAGCAAAACCAGTACTACCAAGGGTTTAGGGTTTACCTTCGTCCGTCGACAGCCCTTTGATATCGATTGCCTCGTAACTCAGGCGTCGCTACGCTACCAATCCTGGCAGCTCTTGGCTATCGCTCGACCAACAACTAACCCTAGAAACCTTCCAAACCTCTCAACTAGGAGACACAACTTCAAGAATTTGCAATCCAAAATGAGAAATTCCGAGCACTATTTATAGGCTATGTTCGGATCCACCGAACACACTTCGGAACGTCCGAACTCCTACGTGTCCATCGGCTCTTGACACCTCATGATCGGATCCACCGAACCTACACTTCGGATCATCCGAACTTGCATGCAAACTGACGTGTCGATCAACTCTTGACACCTCATGATCGGATCCACCGAACCCACTTCGGATCGTCCGAACTCTTCGGTGCTACCGAACCATCTTCGGTCCGTCCGATCATGACCATGGTCAACATTAAACCTTCTTAATCACCATTAATCCGTTAATTACCCAATTTGGAATTCAGGCTACTACATTTCCTCTCCTACACCTTTTTGTTGGGTGAACGGGGATTTTTCTGCTTGGTTGGTTAATCTTGTATCTCCGAACTCTTTTCATTGATAATAAAGATACGAGTTTACCGGTCAAAAAAAAAAAAAAAATTAGAATTATTCTGTTCCCAACAATAAAAATGCCCTAACTTCTAAATTTATAATCAAGTTTTCAATGTTTTTTTAAAAAAATTATTAAATTTTATTTAATAAGAGAAAATACATAAGAATTTTTTTTAAACTTTTGCGAGCACTTATACTGTGAAATATTTAACAAACAATAATAATTTTAGATTATCATATTTAGATAAGATATAATAATCATTTTTTAAAAAAATGGCTTTTACCATATTTGTTAATCATAATTTGGAATAAACAGAATTAAATATAGTTTTCTATAAATAAGATTAATTTTAATATCTATACTATTTTTTAATATATTATTATCTAATACATATAGTTAAAAATTTGAGTGACGGAATTAAATTTTGCACAAGCTAATTATAATAAGAATATTAAATTTCTTTAAATTTTAATTAATTCCTTAGTTAATTATATTATGATACGGTACAATAATAATTCAGACTAATATTCTTTAATTAATATTAGTTAAAATTAGTATTTTTTTATAGTTAATATTAATTAGTTTCGTATATTATTTTAAAATGTTATTGAATCAATTAATCTTATTAGTATTTGCTTAATGTAATAATAATACCAAAACTAAATGCTTTTTTAGTATTTATTTATTATTCGTTAATAATACATTTAATATTGTTATAATATAATAAAATCCCACTACCAAAATACTATTTACTAATATTTTTAAGTAAAGACAACTTAATCATTTAAAGTAATTTGCTTATTTATGTGTTATGAATTGTTTATTATTTTTGAAATAATGACATAGCCACTTACGTGGAGTAAGGTCCTCACAGTATCCATGTATGGAGCGAAAACTAAGATATAATGTATACAATCATAACAAAATTTAATTATGAGTTTATTACACATATATTAATATATATATATATATATATATATTTATATATATATATATATATATATTATATTGGATTAAATTTCAAGAATAACTTAGAAAATTACTATTAAAATATATATTGTCATATCAATTTAATTAGAAAATAAATTTAATAATACCAATGTTTGTTTTTATAATAATAAAAAAATTCTAAAACTTATATTAAAAAATTAAAATTTTAAAATCGTGTAATTATAATTTTTGCAGATATTACTTTTTAATATTAATAATTTTAACAATTAAAAATATAAATAAATTCTAAAAGAAAATAAAACATAATAAACAGATAAAAAAAATTAAATTTCACAATATAAAGTTATATTTTTAAAAATTGTATTCTACACAAGTACGTGATAAAATTTGACCTCAAATTTTTATTTAATTACTTAAATAAAGGTTTTAAGTAAAATAATTAAAATTATATCATCAAATAAAAATATGTTAATTATAATTATAAATTCTAATATTACTTTGCATTAACATAAGCATAATTAAAATATTAAATATTATATTAATGAGATCAAAGTTATAGCATAACTATATATACACTATTTTATATTAAAACACTTATAAATTTTGTTAACAAATGTAATAAAATACATTATAATTCTATCAGTGTATTAACTACACTAATATTAACTCACTCTTATATTTAAATACTATAATTATATTTAAAATACGAACTTTGAAAATTCTTTACAAATATTAACAATTTATATTTATTATTACTTTCTTGTCAGTACTCTTATTATTAATTTTAAAATATGATTAAATAAAAAAATATAAAATATATTACAATTATATTTATTATTATAATGCAATCGAACAAAATTATAATTATATTAATATAATATAAATAATACAATTAAAATATAACAAATTACTTAAATTACATTTTCAAATTTGATTGGGCGGAATTTGTAATTGAATCAACGAGCGATGTTAATATCTGCAATAAATGACAAATATTATCAGAAATATTATTAAAAAAACAATATGGAAAGAAATAACAAAATATCGACTGAACTCGATCCGAATTTGTAATATTTGGATCCGAATTTTTGGATATAATAGTGTCAAATAATTAAAAGAAAAATCTGTTTATGAGAATGAAGAATCGTATCTTGGGCTAAGTACTGATCTGGTCTGAAAAATTGCCCTTGGGGTGGCAGGCACCATTGATCAAGTGGAAATGTTGGTTCATACGAGTTTAAGTGGGCTTGCTGTGTTAGGTCAGCAATACCTTGGACGAGTATTTCAATTCAGGTCTTCTGACTTTATTACAAAAACAGTCGCTAATTATATTTCATCGTTAATTTTTTTTAAATAAAAAATTTAGTTTTATATTTAATAAAAAAAATTATTTTTATAATTATTTGTACATATTTTTAAGTAATCTCCTCAACTCGCCTAAATTAATGAATTTCAAATGTCAGAAGTTGAGCTTTTACCCTATGAAGGTGTACTAGTTGATAGAAACCTAACAAAAAGGTTCTTCTTTCCATTATAGTTGGATTGAAAGGTTTGAGAAACTCTCCCACTGATACTGGTGCTCTTGTTTACAGTCAATGCGACATAAACGGGAACCCGGAAAAAAGCCATCAACGAGTCAGAGGCGATAAAGTGGCATATATTTACGTTATAGGCTAGAACAAAACGCACATCCAGAAAAAGAGCGAGAAGTTAGAAAATTTTAGAGCAATAAGTTTTTTCAAAAAAGATTTTAGTTGCTACAAAGATATGACGGATTTATCATACAATATAAAATATACCAAGTTGACACACTGAAGTGCTATAAAACTCTATTGGGAGCACAGTGAAAGTAAATTTGACTTCAATCTGTATGCAGCAAAGGAAATTCATTTTTTTTTCCCAGCACCATTCTGTGTGGTTATAAACCCAAGAGGGTACCATCTCAAAAGGTCTGCCAAATTGGTGGTATACCAACATATGTTATAAGCCACTCTTATTAGTTTAAATATTTCAACGTGTGACATTTGTAACACATTCTCACATATCGCTTTCCACTCCCATAATCATAAATCCCAGTCATGTTTTACTGGGTGGCCACAAGACAAATCACATACCTCCAAAATAAATATTTTTGCACGTCAATCATACTTACAAATGTCGTGGGCTTCGTTGGAACGCTCTGGACATGCTGCCTCAACCACAGCAGCAAAGATCCGGGAGATCACAACGAATCCCGCAACCAAAAACTTGAGAAAACCTGAAGAACATGCACAAATTTTCACAGCTTGAGCGGTTTAACGATAAAAATCTTATATCTCTCATTTCTTATCAGAAAATTACGAATTTGCTATCGAATCGAAGATAGCACAGAGTGCTACAAATCATATGTTGAAAACGTTTCCAGAAAACCAACATATAAGTCTGAGAATTCGAAATAACAGAGGGTGACATGTTTTGTGACACAGAAATTTCACAGCTTGTGCGGTTTTACGATAAAAATCATATCTCCCTCGATTCTTATCATAAGTTATGAATTTTCTAGCGAATCGAAGGTAACACACAGTGCTACAAATCATAAGTTGAAATAGTTTCCAGAAAACCAAACAATAAGCGCATATTTCAAACTAACAGAGGGTGACGAGTTTTGTGACACAGAAATTTCATAGCTTGTGCGGTTTTACGATAAAAATCATATCTCCCTCGTTTCTTACCATAAAATTACGAATTTACCATCGAATCGAAGATAACACAGAGTGCTACAAATCATATATTGAAAACATTTCCATAAAACTGACGAATAAACGGCAAGAATTGAAATGACAGCAAATGGCGAGTTTTGTGACTCAAAATTTTCCAGAAATCATTTAAACCATAATCCATCGAACTTTGCATATAACGAACGAATTTTCATAAACAATATACATCAAAATGCATAATATAACGAGATCGATGCGTAAAAGAAAAGTTTATACATGCCTTTGCGTTAAAACACACGATAACGAATACTGACGCGGTGGATTACGGGGGATGACCGGGAGACACTTGCTGCGCGTTTTTTTGCTAGAAAATGAACGTGAATCTTCAGAAATTTGCAAGGAAGAGGCTGAGATGGTGGCTGCTGAAAGAAGAGCTTAAAACCCTAGCTTTTCACGTATTTTAGTGTGTGTAAAAGTGTGAGTGTGTGTGTTTGTGTGTGTGCGCGAGTTTAAAGGCTCTCTTCCTCTTTATTTAACTTCTAATTAAATTAATTAAATGGCTAAACTACTAATTAAGCTAAATAATTAAGCCCACAAAATTTATAAAATAATAAACAATAAGTTAAACAATTAACTCTTAATTTTCGAAATTTGAAAATAAAATGCTTAAAATATTTTAATTCATCTTATAAATTAAATTTGACCTTAAAATACTAAAATTCATAAATCATTTAAAATAACAAATTTTCTTGGCTTAAAATAAAAATATAATATTTTATTAAATCACCTACATCGTCTCCAGTCTCCTTTCCTTGATCTCGCATCGAATATTCTCTTTAAAACCTAAAACTCGAGAAAACATTTTAATTTTCATTAAAATAAACATATAAACATTTAGCATCAATTAAATCATGTAACATGCACCATTTAACCCATCTTAAATTAATTAAATAAGTTAACAAATTAAATCATGCATGGGGTTTACGTGTACTGATTTTCGGGCACTACAATTGTATCTTTTTTTTACTTTCAAACTTCAAACAAAATATTATGGTAAAAGAAATAAATACTCTAATAAAAGACTAATATGAAGAATAATTAAGAAGAAGATAATTTTTTTTTTATATGAGTAATAATTTTGAAGAGAGTTGAGATATAATGAATAATTTCTTTAATTGAAAATGTTATTTAAAAATTATTATAATCACATGCCAAATATTATGGCAAGCGGTTTAGGCGGTGCGGTTTGGTTCGGTTCTTGGCAAAAAAAAATAACTGAACCGCGTATGCTGTGCCGTGTATGACTATTATTTTTATCTTGGTTTTTATAAAATATTAGGAAAACGGTGCGGTGCAATTCGGTTTGGGCGGTTCGAGCAGTTAATAAAAAAAATTGATTACTCCAAACTGGATCAGTTGGCTTATCAGTTAGTACAGTTTCATAAAAAATAACATGTATTGATTCTTCAACCTTAAGTCTGAGACTTAATAAATCATTTGAGAACTTTAGTTGGTTTACTTCAGTTCTACTAGTTCAATTAAACTGCTAAGTCTCCTTCAATTCAGTTACGCTTTACCAGTTCAGTTATCGGTCCAGTTCAGGTCTTCTGATCGGTTACTGGTCAATTTTTCAAACTGTGAAACTAATAAATTCCAACACTAACTCTTCAGACACTTTAACCAAAAATCGATTTTTTCTATGCTATAGCAGGAGTAACAATCTCGACGTATTTTTATACAATATAATTATATGAACATCTTACATAGAAACAAACAATGTTGTGCTATCAATACTTTATTGTTTTCTATTCAGATATTTATATTAACATCTTGTGTAAAATGCATCCGTAGTAACAGGTATATTTGGAATTTGTCCAACCTCCATGATAGAGTGTGGCCCCATTGACTTGAAGTCCACTCTAGCAAAGTGGAGCATTATTCACGAAGAATTTAATAAGGCAAGAAAATTGTGGGCTTTGTTTGGCAAATTCTTAGGTCCCAGCTTGGAATTTTGTCCTCTGAGAGCCATTATATATGACATACGTAATTGGCATAAATTAATTAAATTAAAATGAATGTTGTCACCACAAAACTCACCACTTTCATGCATGCGCTACTTTTTCTGGTAATTTTATGGATCTTGCTCGTTAGTGGAACCATCGGAGTCGATGTACTCAGATGCTTAGAAAAGGAAAGATTGGTGCTACTTAAGGTCAAAGATGATTTGATAGATCATTATGGCAGGCTCTCTACTTGGGGACCTGAGGAAGCCAAGAAAGATTGCTGCAAATGGAAGGGTGTTCGCTGCGATAACCGCAGTAATCACGTCGTGGCGTTGGATCTTTTCGATCGCTTTTATCACTTGGCCGGTAAGATAAGCCCGTCTTTGGTTGAACTAGAATATCTTAATCATCTCGACCTCAGCGCCAACAATTTTAATGAGACCTCTATTCCTGAATTTTTTGGCTCTCTTGCTAAACTTAAGTATCTCAATTTGGCTCATTCCAATTTTCGTGGTTTGATCCCACATCATCTAGGGAAGCTATCCATGTTGCAACATCTTGAACTTAGTTACAACCGGTTACTAAATATTACAGATCTTGATTGGCTTTGTAATTTTCGCTCACTGGAATATCTTGATCTCGGTGGACTTGATCTCAGTACAGTTACGACATGGATGCAAACAATAAGCAAACTTCGCACACTGAAAACGTTGAACATGCCGGGCTGTACCTTTTCATCAGTTCTTCCTACACCACTTCCTTTCATCAACTCTTCTACGTCTCTTTCTATCATCGATTTTTCTAA
This sequence comes from Primulina eburnea, assembly GCF_022965805.1. Classification (NCBI taxonomy): domain Eukaryota; kingdom Viridiplantae; phylum Streptophyta; class Magnoliopsida; order Lamiales; family Gesneriaceae; genus Primulina; species Primulina eburnea. The sequence goes on from NC_133105.1 coordinate 12,569,091, forward strand.
CTGTTCCCTGAACACCTTATCGATTTTAGTCTGGTTTCTTAACATGAGCAGTAGCTTTAGTTATATTGATTTCAGTTATAATGCTATGAGAGGGAAGATTCCTGTTGCTTTGGGGAATCTTGAATCCTTTTCCCATGTCGATCTCAGTGTTAACATGCTTGAAGGTGGGATTCCTGATACTTTATGGAATCTGACATCCTTCGTTTATGTTGATCTCTCCAATAACATGCTTGAAGGACGAATTCCTAGTGGTTTATGGAATTCCACCATGATCAGAACTCTTGATCTTAGTGAAAATCTGTTGTGTGGTTCACTACCTCATACGTTGAGACTTCCCCATCTTGAAGTTCTACGATTGGATGAAAATCGATTTGTCGGCAGTGTGCCTGATCTTGCATCATGTACATCATTGGTATCAGTGCTGCTACATGGTAACAGATTCAATGGAACTCTAAATAAAAGCATTGGATCCCTATCTAAACTCCAGGTATTGAACCTTGGTTCAAACAACTTGGAAGGCATTATTAATGAAGCCCATTTTTCGAACTATTCTGATCAATTTTATGACCTGGACTTGTCTTTGAACTCGAATTTAAGAGTAGAGATCAGCTCTCATTGGAAACCTCCATTTAAAATTATGTATATAAGTTTGGCATTTTGCAAGTTGGGGCCAGAATTTCCATACTGGCTTCTGAATGCATGTTCCCAGGGTGCAAATCTTGATATTTCGAATACTCAGATTTCGGACACAATAGATAAAAAGATTTGGGACAATTCAATTTGTTTTCTGTATTTGAATATGTCAAATAACCAGATGTACGGCATTGCTCCTGATTTATCATGTGAAACTTTCAGCTTTGTTGACTTGAGCTCCAATGAGTTTGATACACTGCCCCTTTTGGCTCCGTCCATAAATTTTGTAAATCTTGCAAGGAATAAATTATCTAGGAGATTGACACGTATTTGTGCTGCAAGTTCTGTGTGGGTTCTTGACATTTCAGACAACAGATTATCAGGTGAGCTTCCTCATTGTCTGAAGAATTTGACATCTATCGAGTATTTTAATGTGGCAAACAACAATTTCTCCGGGAGAATTTCAGAATCACTTGGCTACATGAATGTTCTTTCTTCTTTACATATAAGAAACAACAGTTTTAGAGGAGAAATTCCTACATCATTGAGGAAGTGTCGTTGGTTGCATGTTTTGGATCTCGGAGAAAACAATTTGACTGGTCACGTTCCAGCATGGATAGGTGGAAGTTTGCCAATGTTGGCTGTGCTGAGCCTAAGATCCAATGACTTCTATGGTAGCTTGCCTTTAACCTTGTGTCATCTACGAAATCTACAACTATTGGATCTGTCTTTGAATAAGATTTCTGGAACAATACCCAAATGTATGAACAATTTCAGTTCTATGAGTTTGAACCCAGATGCTAACCAAATACCGGACAATATATCACATGTTTTCCAAAGTGGATATGTGTGGGAGCTCTTCTACGACAGCATAACATTAGTATGGAAAGAGAAGGAGGTCGAGTATGTCAAAAATCTAATACTTTTGAAAGTCGTTGATCTTTCAAGCAATAAGTTAGATGGACATATACCTCATGAAATTTCAAGTCTTGATGGCCTTTTTGCCTTGAATATTTCCAGAAACAACTTGATAGGCTCTATTCCACAAGAGATTGGCCAGTTAAAAATGTTAAATTCTCTTGATTTGTCGGAAAACAACCTTTCAGGTGAAATTCCAGACACCCTCTCACAACTGAGTCATCTTGGAGTTCTAAACTTGGCTTTCAACAACTTGTCCGGTAAAATTCCATTGAACACTCAAATACAAACTTTCGACTCTTCTTCGTATACAGGAAATCCTCTACTTTGTGGTCCTCCACTTCCAACGCATTGTCCTGGAGATGAAAGGCCTAAAAACCCAATCTCTACAGAAAATGTTGATGGGATGGACCATGGGGAGCTCATAAGTACAGGTTTTTATGTGGCAATGGCACTCGGGTTCATTGTTGGCTTTTGGGGAGTGTTCGGGACTTTACACTCAAAAAATCTTGGGGGCTTATATGTTTTTAAGATGGTGATAAACGTGAATGATTGGGTGCATGTAAGGATAGTTGTGACTTGGAACCACATGCGAAGATATTTTGAGAATTAGTCATAGAAGATTGTGTGATTGATTACTTCTGTTTAGGGGAAAATAAATATATGAATGTAATAAGATTTCAATATCTTGAATCTGATTTGCTTTTATATTATTACTACCGTTTTATGTTTCAGTGCCTTCTGTCCACAAGAATTAGATTTTTTGTTTTTTTTTTGCTTTTGTGCTTTCAAGTTATAGGAGGACTCTACAATTACATTGTAATTGAGTTGGATATTGATGCAAACCCTATTTGAACCCAACCCACTATCCCTTAAACCACGCCCGTGACATATATTCTTCTTGGCAAAAATTTGTGTGAGACGGTCTTACAGATCATATTTTGTTAGACGAGTCTCTTATTTGAGTCATCCATAAAAAAAGTATTACTTTTTATGCTAAGAATAATAATTTTTATTGTGAATATCGGTAGGGTTGATCCGTCTCACAGATTAAGATTCGTGAGACGGTCTCACATGAGACTCACTCTATTTTCTTAAGTTAATTTTGGTTTTACGTAGTTCAAAAGATAAATTTTTTTTATTAAAATTGGAAAAGGATAATTGTGTTGTTTTGAATTATCAATAGCTGGTGCAAAAATAAAAAGTACATTTGAAGTAAAAATATACTTGATTATATAATTATTTCTCTTCTGTTACGTATTTTAACTTTATTCAAATTATAATTATTTCCAAGAGAAAAAAAAGTCTTAATTATCCTACGATAAGGAACACAAAATTAGCAAAATAATTATAATAAAAAAATGAATATATAAAATAAAATATATATTCAGTATACAGGACGAAACTGAAATTAACTCGTAGAAAAACATGATAACTGTCACTACAGGTGCACACGAGTCTAATATTATACTAGTTGAGCTCGACTCGATTTGAATCTTGTCAACTCGAGATCGAACTCGAACTCGATCTAGTAATTCATTTTATGCTCAAGTTCGATGATGTGATCTCGCTGAAATGGGTGAGCCGGGTAAGGAGCTCCAACGGACCAAATCAATAATTTATAATGTTTGAGAATTTTGAGTGAAGATAATGACTGTGATATCACCTGCAGACAATGAAAAGAACTTGTGAATGGGCGTCGGAAGAGTGTCCGGCGTGGCCACTCCGATGCTAAAGTTAGCAGGTTGAGGATGAACACAAGCAATATTTGAGAGAAAATATGTAAGTGCTTGAGAGTTCAAAGATTCAGAATCATTAAATGAGAAGTATACCTGTTATTTATAGTAAAAAAATGGGGTAGGTACCTCGATTCCAGTGCCACTTACTAAGTATGGCAAGTCGGTTGCCTATACTCTAGTTTCTGATGGCTTCTAGGACACTCCATGCTCAAGTTGTTCTGACAGATTAGACTGCATGTATTAATCATACTCGAGTGTGGTGCAATTCTCGAGGTGGCCCGGGTAGTCGGTTACCCGGGTGCTTGTATGAGAGCCCGGGCTATGATGACTGTCCGGGAAGAAGAGAAGTGCCCGGGAAGCTGGCTTCTGACCTGGGCTTTCCAATTGATATCCGGGTCAATGATGACCCGGGCCCTTACAGGGGTATCACTAGGGATGTAATCGAGTCGAGCCGAGCCGAACTCTTGAATGTTTGAGTTTGGTTCTTTTATAATCGAGCCGAGCTCGAGCTTTATTTAACGAATATATGCATGGCTCACGAGCTTATTTAAGCCTTTATCGAGTCTAAACAAGCTTAATAAATATGAATTATACATTTAAATTTTCATTAAATTAATTAAAAAGTAAATTATATATTTAAAGAAAAATATATTATTCTTATTAAAATTTGTAAATTGATTATAATAAATAAATTTGATAGATTTTTCTATATATTTCATAAATAATATGCAAAATCAATAAATCAAATATCAAAACAATTATTTTTTCATCTAAAAGATTACTCATGAAATTACCAACGAACATGTTCACGAGCTAACGAGCCGAATACTGTAAAGCTTGAGTTTGGTTTGTTTATCTTAACGAGCCTCATTAAACGAGCTCAAACGAGCTTTTATCGAATCGAGCTTCGAAGAGCTCACAAACGGTTTGGTTCGTTTACATCTCTAGGTATCACCACCCATCCTTAAAATAGTCGGGCTAGAGCTTGACTCGTTGTCCCGATCAGTCATACTAGTTATTTTGTTGAAACATAATTCAGAGTGAGTAAGAGCATCGGGGGCTTCAAATGCCTCATAGATGGGACAAGATACTGGGCTCTCATACCACCCGGGCTCACTGAATAACTAGGGTACGGATCCCTGAGACAGGGTACAGGTCCCTTGACTTAATAAATGGTAGAGGTGCGGATCCCAGATCCCTGGACTTTATAGAATGATCGAGGTGCGGAGCCTTGGGCCAGGGTATAGATCCTTGGACTTACTGAATGGTCGAGGTGCGGAGCCTCGAGCTAGGGTGTAGATCCTTGAGCTTATCAATAACCAAGGTGCGGAGCCTTGAGCCGGGGAGTATGTCCCGGGACTTGTGAATGGTCGAGGTGCGGAGTCCCGAGCCAGGGTGTAGTGCCCTGGGCTTATCAATAACCAAGGTGCGGAGCCTTGGGCCGGGGAGCATGTCCCGAGACTTGGGAATGGTCGAGGTGCGGAGCCCCGAGCCAGGGTGTAGTGCCCTGGGCTTATCAAAAACCAAGATGCGGAGCCTTGGGCCGGGGAGCATGTCCCGACACTTGTGAATGGTCGAGGCGTGGTTCTACGAGCCAGGGTGTAGTGCCCTGGGCTTATCAATAACCAAGTTGCGGAGCCTTGGGCCGGGGAGCATGTCCCGAGACTTGGGAATGGTCGAAATGCGGAGCCCCGAGCCATGGTGTAGTGCCTGGGCTTATCAATAACCAAGGTGCGGAGCCTTGAGCCAGGGAGCATGTCCCGAGACTTGTGAATGGTCGAGGTGTGGTTCCCCGAGCCAGGGTGTAGTGCCCTGGCCTTATCAATAACCAAGGTGCGGAGCCTTGGGCCGGGGAGCATGTCCCGGGACTTGGGAATGGTCGAGATGCGGAGCCCCGAGCTAGGGTGTAGTGCCATGGGCTTATCAATAACCAAGGTGCGGAGCCTTGGGCCGGGGAGCATGTCCCGGGACTTGTGAATGGTCGAGGTGTGGTTCCCCGAGCCAGGGTGTAGTGCCCTGAGCTTATCAATAACCAAGGTGCGGAGCCTTGGGCCGGGGAGCTTGTTCCGAGACTTGTGAATGGTCGAGGTGCGGAGCCCCGAGCCAGGGTGTAGTGCCCTGGGCTTATCAATAACAAAGGTGCGGAGCCTTGGACCGGGGAGCATGTCCCGGGACTTGGGAATGGTCGAGGTGCGGAGCCCTGAGACAAGGTGTAGTGCCCTGGGCTTATCAATAACCAAGGTGCGGAGCCTTGGGCCGGGGAGCATGTCCCGGGACTTGTGAATGGTCGAGGTGTGGTTCCCCGAGCTAGGGTGTAGTGCCCTGGGCTTATCAATAACCAAAGTGCGGAGCCTTGGGCCGGGGAGCATGTCCCGGGACTTGGGAATGGTCGAGGTGTGGTTCCCCGAGTCAGGGTGTAGTGCCCTGGGCTTTTTGTTGATCGAGGTGTACTGCCCCGAGCCAGGGTGTAGTGCCCTGGGCTTTTTGTTGATCGAGGTGTGGTGCCCCGAGCCAGGGTGTAGTGCCCTGGGCTTAATAATGGTCGAGGTGCCGAGCCAGGGTACGGATCCCTGGACTTAATGAATAGTCGGGGCCTCATGTCTCCCGGACTTACAAGAATGTGTCGGGGCCTCATGCCTCCCGGACTTAATATAAGGTGTCGGGGTGGTCTGTCCTGTCTGCCCGGGTTCTGGTATGGTATGCCCGGGCTCTGGCATGTCTGCCCGGGTCTGGGATGTCTGCCGAGGCTCTGGCATGGCTGCCCTGGCTCTGTGATGTCTTCCCGGGCTCTGGCATGGCTGCCCGGGCTCTGGGATGTCTGTCCGGGCTCTGGCATGGCTGGCCGGGTTCTGGGATATCTGTCCGGGTTCTGGCATGGCTGCCCCGGCTCTGTGATGTCTGCCCGGGCTCTGGCATGGCTGCCCGGGCTCTGGGATGTCTGCCCTGGCTCTAGCATGGCTGCCCGGGTTATGGGATATCTGCCCGGGTTCTGGCATGGCTGCCCCGGCTCTGTGATGTCTGCCCGGGCTCTCAAGAATGTGCCAGGGTCTCATGTCTCCCAGACTTTTAACTTTTCTGCTTCTCCTGTTATATTAGTTTTATTAAAAACCAAATCACTAACCTGGAAATACTGAATTCGAATTTATTTTCGGTAGAGTGAAACTTCTCTGGTTGAGCTAAATTAGGTGACTAATATAGTTGTATACTACTGAGTGCATAGAAAATGCTCTTCCAAGACAATCCGGGATAGCTGCTGAGTCATGAATGGAAACCATATCTACGCCTTGAGCTCAAGTTCCCACAGACGGCGCCAATGATGTGATCTCGCTGAAATGGGTGAGCCGGGTAAGGAGCTCTAACAGACCAAATCAATAATTTATAATGTTTGAGAATTTTGAGTGAAGGTAATGGCTGTGATAGCACCTGCAGACAATGAAAAAGAACTCGTGAATGGGCGTCTGAGGGGTGTCCGGCGTGGCCACTCCGATGCTAAAGTCAGCAGGTTGAGGATGAACACAAGCAATATTTGAGAGAAAATATGTAAGTGCTTGAGAGTTCAAAGATTCAGAATCATTAAATGAGAAGTATACCTGCTATTTATAGTAAAAAAAAATGGGGTAGGTACCTCGATTCCAGTGCCACCTACTAAGTATGGCAAGTCGGTTGCCCATACTCTAACTTCTGATGGCTTCTAGAACACTCCAAGCCCAAGTTGTTTTGACAGATTAGACTGCCTGTATTAATCATACTCGAGTGCGGTGCAATTCTCGAGGTGACCCGGGTAGTCGGTTACCCAGGTGCTTGTATGAGAGCCCGAGCTATGATGACTGTCCGGGAAGAAGAGAAGTGCCCGGGAAGCTGGCTTCTGACCTGGGCTTTCCAATTGATATCCGGGTCAATGATGACCCGGGCCTTTACAGGGGTATCACTCGAAAAACTCGAAAGCTTAAATTCTAGCATTTAAATCTCGAACTCGATTTTTGATATTGTTGGCCACAAAATTAAATTTTTGTAGGTCCAAGAAAATAAACAAAAAAAGTGAGGCCCACAAGAAAAGTAAAACTCGTGATTTTGGAATTTCTGCCCGATAACCGACCATGACCGAATTAGGGATCGATTACATTTTGAATAAAGGCCAAGAGGGAAGAAAAAAGAAAGAAGGTAACTTCAATCATCAGACAAACTACTACAAAATTTCTCTACAATATTTATCAAAAAAATTAAGCAAACTTCAATCATCCATGAAAAAATATTATTTTTTATGTTAAGAATATTACTTTTTATTGTGAATATAGGTAAGGTTGACCCGTCTCACAGATTAAGATCTGTGAGAGGGTTTTACATGAGACTCACTCTTTAATAAAAGCTCTAGTTTCCTTATTGATAGACATAATTTCTTATTAGTATTATTAGGTTTTATTCTTGTTTTTGGATTTATCTTTAGACATCTCTCTACTCCACTCCAACTTCACGTGAAAGAAAGAAGAGAAAGAAGCAGGAAGTTTTTATCTATTCTCAAGAACTCAAGTCTAAGTTTTTATTTTTGATTCAATTGATATTTCTACTATTTCAATTTTATCACTGTGAGTTTTTTTGTTTTAATTTAATATTTTTTTTGTTCAAGTATTTGTTAGTTTATGATTTACTTATATGAAAGTTGCATGTCGATTAATCTGACAATTGAATTTGATATACAATTCTCTACTGTTATCCATGAATTCAGTTATTTGTAATCGCCATGAATGATTGATACGTGACTAGCGATAGATTAGATGTATTGTATAATCATAACATATTTAGTCTAAATAAATCGACGAAACTAGATTTATCAATTATAGTTATCTTGGTTATTAGATTTTCAGGATTAACTGTTTTGACAAAGAGAAAATGCTATTTATAATCAATATGGAACGTATCGTGCCCAATTGATTATTGATAAGTTTTGAATAGATGACAGTTTGGTCAATTAAATTTGAAGAACACAAGAACTTTATTTGTTATCCATATAATTCTAAGTTTAATTACTTAGAAATGCATGAATGAATAATTTGTTGACCGATGACCAGTGATACAATTGAATAGTGGAACCCCCTTGAATCTGAACTCGGTAAGATCGAATTTTTACCTTCTTTAATCCATATAATTCTAAAATTAATTACTTGGAAATGCATAAATGAATAATTTGTTGATCGATGACCAGTGATACAACTGAATGGTGGAACTGTGGGGACCCGGACGCTAATCAGGTTCTTAATCACCATTGGGACTAATTAATCAATTATATAAAACAGGGTCTAAAATTTTTTTTTTAAAATTATACAGCGGAAACGTAATGTAATTAAATTCAAATTACATATATACATCTCAGTATATTAAATACAAATCCTGTATTACAAAACATTTATTCAAACTAGAGTTTAACAACTAATGTCAAGTGCTCAAACCCTATCTCAGATCAAAGTCCGAAGTCTCCACTCTAACTCGATCTCTCCTTATCTCCTTGACCCTGAACCTGTCCCACCTGTTATCAAGTACACATACAGACAAGACAACAGCCGGATAAACCGGTGAGAATAACTCCCAGTATAAATCAATGAAACATGCAATCATATAACAAATATAAAGCATGTGATCAGGTAACAATCATATGTAACAAATCTGAAACATAATCAATAGCATACTCTCAACAATACTCGTAGCTACATAATTCAGACTAGACTCAATCCTAGTCTAGGGATCCCGGTTCCAGATGTCGGTCTGCATATATCGACTAACAGTAATAGAAAAGACTCCAGTTCTATCCACGCCGATATAGTATCGATTTACAGTAATAGAAAAGACTCCAGTTCTATCCACACCGATACAGTATCGATTAACAGTAATAGACGAAGCCCTGATTCTATTCACATTGATATATTATTGATTACCAGTAATAGAGCAAGCCCTGATTCTATTCACATTGATATGATATCGATTACCAGTAATAGAACAAAGTCCGATTCTATCCACATCGATATAACATCGACTAACAGTAATAGAAGGAACGATGAATCTATCCACATCGATATAATATCAATCAACAGTAATAGAAGAAGCTATACATCTATCCACATCGATATAATATCAATCAACAGTAATAGAATAAGCTATACATCTATCCACATCGATAACCAACCATCCAGTGACAGACTTTGGCACCACCGCCAATACACCATCTTATGACATCGTGCAATGTGTCTGTGGCGATCCCACCACTAACGGCACTTCTGTCATAAGATTACTCTTCTAATACCTGTAATCTATAACTCAAGAAAACAAGTATATCAATCAATCAGTGCAAATATCAATGCAATAAAGTAAAGTATGTGATTTAGGGAAACTCAAGTCTAAACCGACTCAAGTCCATCTCCCAATACCACATTGACTTATACCTTTGTCTTCATGATCTGACGAAGACGAAGACTCCATTTCACGTCTGTCCATGTCAATCCGAATTCACAATATTGAATAGACTGTGTCAATATACAGCTCAGTTCAAAGCCTGTTCTGATTAATATCGAATCAAGACACAATCCAATTCATATCGACAATATCACGATATAATCACAATCAATACTGAGTCTGATCAATATCAATTCACTGATGTTTCGACGGTATAATAATACAATCTCAATAACCCCGTCAATCCCAACATCACAGATATAACACAGAACTCATAATCAATATCAATACCAAATTCTATATTAATTCTGTACAATCCCGCAATACCGGCAATACAATATCAGTATCGACAATCAATAACTCATCTGATCCCAATCTGACTAATATCAATATATCCCGTGATACAGTACAAATCAGATATCAATTCCAGTATCACAAAATCAACAATTCCATGATTATGATATCAAATCGGTGTAATTACAATCGAATTAACACTGAAAATTCATAACAATTCATACACAGTCCGTTCTTCAATCTGCTTCAGATATACGATGTCTACTGTGTCAAGAACATCATATCTAACTCCTATTCAATTTAGACAATATCATAAATTCAAAACATGTCTAAACGTAGCAAAACTTACGTCCAGTTGTAGGCTACGTTGATAGGAACTCGGTACTGAAGTCGGATTTAAAATCTGACGGACGGATTTTTCGCAAATTAATTTCAAACCTCGGAACTTCAAAACCTTCCCCTCGATTTCTTTTTCCTCTGAAGATTACGTTTACATGTATATATATATATATATATATACACCCACGCAGCATACGAGAGACCAAGTGGCGAGTTTTGAGTCTGCATGCCGCGCGAGGTCTACTGCACAATGCGTTGGCTACTGGACATGCCGCGCATGTGCGCGCCTACCCGCCGCGCATGTGCGCGGAAGCTTCTGTCCTATGCGCGCATGCCTCGCGCATCTCGTTGCGCATGTGCGCGACTCGTGTCTCCCTTGCACATATTTCATGTATTTTTCCGTCTTTTCCGGCTAATCCGTTCCGTCTATATTTACCGTAATTAATTCAATAAATCATTTCAGATTAATTCCAGATTACGGTAATCATACCCAAATCATTTCAGATTACGGTAATTAAATTCTAGGGCATTACATTTCTCCCCCTCTTAGATTAGAGTTCGTCCTCGAACTCTCACTAAATTAATTCCAATCTATCAGGAGAAATGTATAACAGAGTTTAACATCCAAACTCATTTCATTAACATCATTCGGAAGTATCTTTCTTTCCCGGATCTTGACTCCAAACGGAAAACACCCATTCAAGAAGTATAATGTCATAATACGACTTGAAATGATTCGTGACAGAATCAATCGTAAAATATTGGCTATACAACATCCGTATATGCCAATCAATAGTTCTATAACAATCAGTATCATCATTTATCAATCCTAGTCAAGGATGTATTCAATTTCCAGCTCCAATTACCAATCGTCATCATCCGACATTGGCCTATGTCAAAGTAAATTTACGAGCTGTTTTCATTTTTCTTCTGAATCATACTCCTGATTCTATCAAATCAAATCTCAGAGATCCTTCATACAACGGAAATTAACAGTTCTCACTGTACCAAAATCTCTAGGAATGCTATCTCAATACGCATTTGATAGCTATCGTCGTATGAAAATTCATAAATAACACTCAGTTATTTCAACTAGTGCTAGAATCACGCACTACAACTACTGAATATCCTCCAGTATCAGGATAGTTCACTCCGACTATCCGTCAATTATACACAATAAAGAAAAGAGTTAATTGTATATACTGCCAAAAGTATAAAAGCAAGCAAACTCCTGGTATGATATATTCTACTTTGGCATTCAATACCATCTGACCTCTTTTCTAGCACAATTTCAGTCGTCTAATAGTATCTGTACATCGTCCTGTTCTGTTACGGAAAAGAATACTGAATCGCTCACTGTGCACTTCTGACCCTGTCTGTCATTCCAGATTCGGAATATTCGGCACAAACAAGATATATATATATAACAGTAATACCTACCTGATGCTCTGATCGACGCTCAGATTCGGTTGCACTGTATATAATCGCACTCATATATCACAATCGGTATCATATAAGGATGTAGAATAACAGGAATATCAGCTCCGATTCGAGTATAAATCAATATCTGATAATGCTGACTAACTGATCACATCTTCAAGTCGTTTAGATCAACTGCTATATCTTCGTCGAATGTAATGTCCCCCAAACAATATAATCTGTCTCAAATACTGTTTTAGAACAATAACAATTCTTAAGCAATTTCAAAACAATAATCGGATATAATAATCTACCAAACTCCAGCAATTATAACTATCTGATATTGCTGTTGTTTCAGTCAGTAATTACTGTCCTCAACTATCTTTATATCCAACTCATTTTGTATACAATAATCTGAACTCCCAGATTATTCCATACAAGATATTCAATTCAATCCATCCTATATCACGAGTATATCAACGCATCGTAGTTACCCGGTATAAAATCATCAGAATACCTCTGAATACAGGATTCATCAGCCCATAACAGAACTGAAATATCTCATAGAGAAATACATATTTAGATATAACTCTAACTCTCAAGCCATAAATCATCAAACTGCTATCTCAATTCTTTTAATTCATTCAGTATTATTCTATACATAATTCTAAAATAACACCAGTACCTGGTATAGAATCAAGGCTGTAATCCATTTCCCTTATACAAAGCAAATCTAAAATCTAAATCTGCGAGACTATAGCAAATCTCCTGCTATCGACAAATCAGCTCCTGATATGCTCAATTTCAGTAATCAACTGAATATATAAGGAATTACTCCATTCCTTACGATAATCATCAATTCATATAGTACGGATATCAAGGAATTCAAAATCGAGAATTCTTACCGTACATTATTTATTCTTTGGCCATTTCAGGTCAAAATCTTACCATCTCCTGGCAAGAATCTATACTCACTCTGTACTTGTTATTATATATCAATAATATAGTTAAAATTAAACAACACAAGTACAACATCATCTAATTCCATCTCATTCTCATTTACTGCAGTATATGATATTTACAAGATTCACGGATAACAATCTTTTCCTCCACAAGATTAAAACAAAACTCAATACTATAGTATACACAGACCCAACAGGTACAACATATATCAATGCAACTCAGTCAAAGTTAATCGTAAAGAATGCATTAGTATATATCAATACATATGCAATCTAATAATAAAAGACCAATACCTGTCACTGTATCATCAAGTGTGTCCTGGGTCTGTTTCTCGATCACCACCCCCAGATGATCCTGCTCCCTGAAATCTTCAGGCACCTTTCTGTGGACAGATCCTAGAAAAGTGTCCTTGCTGTTTACAGAAGTTGCACCGACCAGTCACTCCATGGCATAGTTCCGGGGAATGTCTTCCACCGCAATTCCTGCAATAAACTCCAGTATAAGTCGGACTAGAGCCACTGGAGCTAGATGAACCGCTCCCAAATTTCTTAAATTGCTTCTTTTGAACTTTCAACATCTCTTTCTTTCCCCCACTGCTACTGCCAATCTCGATTTTGGAAGGCAGTTGTTGTGGTATCGGTGTTGGAAGAACATCTGAAGCTTCTTTTTGTCTCATTAGAACGGTTTCGGCTCTTCTGGCTCGATTCAGAGTATCAGCAAAATTACTCGGTTGTTTCACAGTCACCAAGGTGCGTATTTCCGGATTCAAGCCCTTGATAAACTGATCAGCTACAGCTGTATCGTTTCTAGCCACTTGCGGACCAAACTGTAACAAGGTGAAGAAATGGGCCAAATATTCATCGATCTTCAATGGACCCTGCCTCAAATTTGCAAATTCTGCACTTTTGTCCTCTCGATATGATAAAGGTACAAACCTTTGATAAAATTCAACCTTGAAAAGTTTCCACGTGATCGTGAAACCACGCTGTACTATGGCTTCCCGGTTTACCAGCCACCAACTCCTAGCGACTTCCCGTAGTTGATTCCCAACCAGTTTAATTCTGCACTCGTCTGGGAATCCCAGAAATTCAAACAGCATTTCGATCTCCTCCAGCCAAGTCTCACAATCAGCTGGTGTCTCAACACCCCTCAAAATCGGTGGTTGAAATGACTGAAATCTTATCATCTGTGTTTCCATCAGAGTTTCAGACACATCCATCTGATCATACGATGTACTACCCCGTTCTGGAATTCGTCTAGGAGGAATATCTGATAATCACAGGTGTTAGTAATAACAGGAGACAAATCCGTCTCAATCCCAATCCTGATCAGCTTACCTCTGATCAAGTATGGGTTTTGATCCCTTTTCATATAACACATATTACCAAATCATCTCCGATATGCAGGTAACATGTAGTTTAATACACAGTAACAACATACTGAAATCTTAGCAGATACAATGTTATTTCAACATTATATGCATTTCTATGCCATATAAATCCAGGTAATAAAACATAATATCATGCTAGCATACATATAAATCATCAGTATATGAAATCACATGCTAGCACTCACATGCAGGGAAAGAAACTCAATCTACCCCGCTCACTAACTTTTATCTCAGTGCTAAGGAACCTACAATTCAAGGACCTACAGCTCTGATACCACCTGTTGTGGGGACCCGGACGCTAATCAGGTTCTTAATCACCATTGGGACTAATTAATCAATTATATAAAACAGGGTCTAAAATTTTTTTTTTTAAAATTATACAGCGGAAACGTAATGTAATTAAATTCAAATTACATATATACATCTCAGTATATTAAATACAAATCCTGTATTACAAAACATTTATTCAAACTAGAGTTTAACAACTAATGTCAAGTGCTCAAACCCTATCTCAGATCAAAGTCCGAAGTCTCCACTCTAACTCGATCTCTCCTTATCTCCTTGACCCTGAACCTGTCCCACCTGTTATCAAGTACACATACAGACAAGACAACAGCCGGATAAACCGGTGAGAATAACTCCCAGTATAAATCAATGAAACATGCAATCATATAACAAATATAAAGCATGTGATCAGGTAACAATCATATGTAACAAATCTGAAACATAATCAATAGCATACTCTCAACAATACTCGTAGCTACATAATTCAGACTAGACTCAATCCTAGTCTAGGGATCTCGGTTCCAGATGTCGGTCTGCATATATCGACTAACAGTAATAGAAAAGACTCCAGTTCTATCCACGCCGATATAGTATCGATTAACAGTAATAGAAAAGACTCCAGTTCTATCCACACCGATACAGTATCGATTAACAGTAATAGACGAAGCCCTGATTCTATTCACATTGATATATTATCGATTACCAGTAATAGAGCAAGCCCTGATTCTATTCACATTGATACGATATCGATTACCAGTAATAGAACAAAGTCCGATTCTATCCACATCGATATAACATCGACTAACAGTAATAGAAGGAACGATGAATCTATCCACATCGATATAATATCAATCAACAGTAATAGAAGAAGCTATACATCTATCCACATCGATATAATATCAATCAACAGTAATAGAATAAGCTATACATCTATCCACATCGATAACCAACCATCCAATGACAGACTTTGGCACCACCGCCAATACACCATCTTATGACATCGTGCAATGTGCCTGTGGCGATCCCACCACTAACGGCACTTCTGTCATAAGATTACTCTTCTAATACCTGTAATCTATAACTCAAGAAAACAAGTATATCAATCAATCAGTGCAAATATCAATGCAATAAAGTAAAGTATGTGATTTAGGGAAACTCAAGTCTAAACCGACTCAAGTTCATCTCCCAATACCACATTGACTTATACATTTGTCTTCATGATCTGACGAAGACGAAGACTCCATTTCACGTCTGTCCATGTCAATCCGAATTCACAATATTGAATAGACTGTGTCAATATACAGCTCAGTTCAAAGCCTGTTCTGATTAATATCGAATCAAGACACAATCCAATTCATATCGACAATATCACGATATAATCACAATCAATACTGAGTCTGATCAATATCAATTCACTGATGTTTCGACGGTATAATAATACAATCTCAATAACCCCGTCAATCCCAACATCACAGATATAACACAGAACTCATAATCAATATCAATACCAAATTCTATATTAATTCTGTACAATCCCGCAATACCGGCAATACAATATCAGTATCGACAATCAATAACTCATCTGATCCCAATCTGACTAATATCAATATATCCCGTGATACAGTACAAATCAGATATCAATTCCAGTATCACAAAATCAACAATACCATGATTCTGATATCAAATCGGTGTAATTACAATCGAATTAACACTGAAAATTCATAACAATTCATACACAGTCCGTTCTTCAATCTGACTTCAGATATACGATGTCTACTGTGTCAAGAACATCATATCTAACTCCTATTCAATTTAGACAATATCATAAATTCAAAACATGTCTAAACGTAGCAAAACTTACGTCCAGTTGTAGTCTACGTTGAGAGGAACTCGGTACTGAAGTCGGATTTAAAATCTGACGGACGGATTTTTCGCAAATTAATTTCAAACCTCGGAACTTCAAAACCTTCCCCTCGATTTCTTTTTTCCTCTGAAGATTACGTTTACATGTGCGCGGAAGCTTCTGTCCTATGCGCGCATGCCTCGCGCATCTCGTTGCGCATGTGCGCGACTCGTGTCTCCCTCGCACATATTTCATGTATTTTTCTGTCTTTTCCGGCTAATCCGTTCCGTCTATATTTACCGTAATTAATTCAATAAATCATTTCAGATTAATTCCAGATTACGGTAATCATACCCAAATCATTTCAGATTACGGTAATTAAATTCTAGGGCATTACAGGAACCCTCTTGAATTTGAACTCGGTAAGATCGAATTTTTACCTTCGTTAATTATTCATCCCTGTTATTAATTTTCCCATTTAAAATTTATTAATTTTCCTTGGTTGCTAAGTTAATTTTATTTAGTTCTCATCAAAGAAATATCCTATTTTTTATTGTATTTCTCGAAAGAAAGAATATCTCATTCCTTGTAAATTCGATCTACTCACCATTAAACTCATGTTATTTAGAGAGTAGGAATTTAAGTTTATTGTATCAACGACAACACATCAATCCATCAGCTTTTTATGTAAAAGTTTAGCGTTTTAAAAACCATACTTGCACTTGTTTGTTTTGTTCATTTCTAGTATGTAAATATGTTCAAATTCGTTCGAAATAACATAGGTAAAAATTTCATGTTTTTTTCGAAACGATTTCCTATTATTTTCTTTGTTAAACTTTCATTTCTTTAGCATTTAATTTGGTGATTCTAGAACTAGTCAATCCAAGAGTTCAAAACGTTTAAGTCAGATTTTTATTTTCTGTTGTTTCAAAGTTGGTGTCGTTTGACATCTGGCGCCCTCCCACACTACAAAAATTTGTGTCAAACATATATATTGACAAAAGTATCTCATATATATATATATATATATATATATATATATATATATATATATATATATATATATGATTACCACTAAAACATATATACCCCATGATAGGAATTTACTATGAACATCAAACTTCAGTCACTACTAAGATAAAATCCAGGAACCATATTGAATTGGAAGAATTTTTATAAAAAAAAAAAATTGAACTCATCAAAGCCTTCGAAACTGAAAAAAAAATTGTAATATAGTTTGAAATTTCATAACTAAAATTCAACCTCCAAATGAAAAAGAAATCTCTTAATCAAAAAAAAATTTCAATGAAACCATAAATCACTATTTTTATCTCAGATATTATATGAATAAACATTGAAGGTTTTCAAATCCATATAAAAATAATTGGTTAGCATATAAAAGCACGCATAAATTTTAAAGGGCATAAAATTTCCTCTTCATAAGCGATGAGATGCAGGAACAAATATATATAAACTAAATTCTAGTGAAGCAAAACATTGTGGAGAACAAACAAACTATCTTCCATTCTATTCTTTTATGGAGTTTCATGGTACAATTATTTAAGCAGCATCTATTATTTGTGTTTTCTCCAATGCAATCTATATAAAATAAATCTTCTAACTTTTTCTTATTCCTCTAATTTCTATCCCCAAAACGTGCTCAATAATAAAAATGAAATAGCATTATTGCCATTTTATATTAAAAGAAACAAGCAGTTACAAGGGACAACAATATCCTCACAGTCAAGAAACTTCACCTTTGTAACACACTTTATGCATATATATATATAAAGATTTTAAGACAAACATATTACTGCAAGATGAACTTGCTTGCACAATCCTTACAAGCTTGGACATGACAAAACGAGCGATGTATAAATGAAACTAGCATCCTGCTTATTTTTCAATGCCACTGACCACCTTTCTATCTTGGTTCGAAAAGTTCAAGCCTTCTTACTAATAGTGATCTCACAGTCAAGAAACTAATATATTGATGCTTCGATCGACCACAAGTGTCGAGTAGGATATTTCGACTCACCAGTCTTCTTTATCAATCGGCTACATTTACATTCAGCAACATTAAAATAGAGAGAAAAAAAAAAAACAGAAGTACCGATCTCTATTCCTCTTTCCAGGAGCAATGGAGGCGTCTCAGAATTGTAAAAAGTGTTTTCCATTAAAGGACTCCTGTTTCCCTTGACCATATCAGCCAAAGAATTGAGCTCAGCCATCTCTCGTGGAGTTAACGTCACAGACAGAGATCCAAGATTTTCATTGAAGTTATCGATCTTGGTAGTACCAGGTATAGGGGAAACATCGGCTCCTTGATATTGAACCCAAGCTAATGCTAGTTGCGATGGGGTGCAACCTTTTTTTGTACCCATTTCGCAAATCCGCTCGTATACAAGCTTGTTAGTTTCAAAATTTTCTCCTTGGAATCTTGGAAATTTCTGCAGAATACAATACGCTCTTATAAATGAGAACGTTTTAAACTTTCTGCAAATTATGATAGTATATTTACTATGACCATGAAGCATAGAAACGTGAAGATACAAATCCGAAACACAGCTGCCATTAAGAATGCAAAGAAACATGACTGCAAGAATAAATTCAAAATATTCCATCACAATTTCCAATTAAATGTTGAAGAATAAAGCTCAAAAAATCCACCATCATAATGTCATCTTCATGTGTTACTGCATAAAAAAATGTCGCAGTTCATAACAGCAAAAACTCAGTCACTGAACCAATCCCCTTTATGGAATATTGTATATTATGAAGTGGCTAATTCTCTGCGTTCAAGTAAAAGATAATACTGTCAGGCCAATAATCGTGTAACTCCATTGGTCAAATTAGAATCAAATGTTTGTTGTGCAGAAGATGGAATGGTGCTCACTTATCCGGATATTTTTTTCTCGTTTTGGAGCAGGCAAGTAGCAATAGGAAAGGCAGTAATGAGCCCTATGACACTGATTGAGAGTATAAGTATCAAAACTAACACTTTTTATTCTGTACCTATCCCCAACCGCACACTTTAGAAAAATCACAAATTATAAATCAATGCTCAATAAATTAGCAAGTATAGGAAATCACAAGTACCATTATGGCATTTCTAAAGATTATCCCCACGAGTGTAGATAGGCACCAACCTTACGGAAATCATTCTCTGATAAGTTCTCTAGGGGTTTAGGACCTGATGACAAGAAACCGCGTCCAAGTGGACTATATGGGACGATTCCAATTCCCAGTTCTCTGAAATTAATAAAACAGAGAAAAAAAATGGGTAACTTTGTCTATACTAGAGCATACGGGTCCATCGCAACAATTGTAAAGATATCTCACCGACAAGTAGGAACTATTTCTTCTTCCACATCCCTCGTCCACAAGGACCACTCATTCTGGACAGCGGTTATTGGATGGACAGCATTCGCCCTTCTGATTGTTGAAGCAGATGCCTCAGAGAGGCCGACATATTTTATTTTCCCTTCTTCAACAAGTTTCTTCAGTTCTCCCATCTTAAAAGGCACGCCAAAGTTTATGATAATAAAAAGGTATTGAAAGACGCAAAGTAGACGAGGTCTCAGCTAAAAACCTCAAGAACCAAGCAGCATTTTATTGACACTGCAGGTGTGACATAGCTTCATATCCT
The DNA here is from genome assembly GCF_022965805.1 of Primulina eburnea. Lineage (NCBI taxonomy): Eukaryota > Viridiplantae > Streptophyta > Magnoliopsida > Lamiales > Gesneriaceae > Primulina > Primulina eburnea. The sequence continues at coordinate 12,589,004 of NC_133105.1, forward strand.
GGATTCTTTATTTTGTATTGCATATAATGTTTATGGTTAAATGCAGGCCAATAAAGCCAAAGATGGTCCAGGTACGTGGTACAGATAATTAGGAATCATAATGCCAAGGAAATTTTTGGGTTTGTTTCCCATTATTACGGTTGTTTATTGTCAACCAATATGATGGTTTATTGTCCACCAAATGAAAATTCACAAGGCCATCACTGAAAATTTGACTAACTGGATAGAAATATCAAAACTGAAAGTGTACTTATAATTGACCATGAACAACGCATAAACTCGAAGTGGGCAATGTTCACCACAAAAGAAGCATCATAGCTAAAGTTGAGTACTCTCTGTATAAGTAAAAAAAAATTAGGTTCTAGAAATTTTTTCCAAATGCAATTGTTTTGGTCTATTTCAAATCTGCTCATTGCAAGTATTGCTACAAATCCAAAAGTTTACTGCACTTGAAGCTGTCAATAAAAACACTTGAGACAGAAGATAATCTTCGTGAGGGAGCCATCTTAATCTCAACTACATACAAGTACAACTAAATAAGTGCAGAAACACACCATAGTCGCTTTATACGCTCTTCACCATTTCTCTTAACATAACATCAAATAACACTTTTACCAACAAAATTTTAAAAAAGCATCAAATATTCTTAATACGGCGTCAATTATCATTTTTACCGACCAATTCGCAAAAGGGATTTTGGGCAATAATCTTCAAGAAAAAGCATCATAACACTGCTTACCGTAACTTCAATAGGCACACGAGTATCAATCCGATGAACATAATATAGATCAATACAATCAATATCAAGACGCTTCAAACTTGCTTCGCATGAGGCTCTAACATATGCAGGGTCACCACGTACTTCTAGTTCGAACTTCCCATCTTTGTAAGTTGCCCCAAACTTGGTGGCGATTTGAACTTTTTCTCTGACTACTCCTTTCAAAGCCTACACCGAATCCAACAATATGTAACTCGTCACATGGGTTCACCAATGGCAAGTCTTAATACAAAGACTACTCATTAAAGAACATCACAGAACAAAAAGGAAAAACAGAAGTTCCTTTATTTGCTGAGGTAAGTCCGGTAATACTCATAATTTCCATAAAAATCTGACTCAAGAATGTACATATGAAAGCATACGAAAATCTGACATTTTCATGCTTCAAATGTGATATATAACTGGTTATCTCACAAATGCAGACCAACTTGCAAAAAATAGAGATTTTCATATATCTCCAGCTTTTTTACAAGTAATTATTGCTCATGGCTTGTCTGGTTTCGATACCAAACCAAATCCTATATTAACACACTTCAGCTCACGAAATAGTTATGTTAAAATGAAGTTTATGAACACTTTTCAGGGAGTGATCTTTAAAGATGATAACTACACTTGGTTAGCAAAAAGAGAGCAAAAAATTCTCGATAAAAATTATTTGACACAATAAGCAATAAGATCGAGCCCTTTTCAAGAACTAATCTCCCTCATGTTGAAATTGATTCATAAAAAAAAATGATCAATCCTCGAGAACTTTTATATCACAAAATAACAAAAGGCAAACTCAAAGCATCAGAACAAAGCCCACGGATACAAAATGAACCGCCTAATTTTCTGCTAAAAGAGAATTAAATAATAAAACAAAACCTTTCCAAGCAAAACTTCGTTGGTGTGGGGGCCATAGATATCCGAGGTATCAAGAAACGTGACGCCGGAGTTGATGGCATGGTGAATGAGGGATATCATTTCGGGCTCGGGCTTTGGCACGCCGTAACCAAATGACATTCCCATACATCCCAGCCCTTGTTTAGACACCTCCAATCCCTGTGAACCCAGCTTGATTCTCTCCACTGTCACGGCCATTATTGCTCTTCTTTCTTATTGGCGGGAAATGGGATGAATGTGTGTTGAATGAACTGTGAACCAGAAATATATATATATATATATATATATATATATATATATATATATAAATATATATATATATATATATCGAGAGAGGCGGAGTCACGGCTGGCGTCACGCCGAAGATTCACGCAAGCGATTACGTCATCCTTAAGCAGACACTCTTGGTCATATATGTATATGTATATATATATATATGTATGTATGTATGTATGTATACAGATTGCGAGATGGAAGAGAGAGTATCGAGAAAGGCGAAGTCACGACTGGCGTCACGCCGAAGCTTCACGCAAGCGACGATGTCACCCTTAAGCAGACCCCTCGTGGTCATATTAGGCTGTTCATCGGTTCGAATTTGTTTGAAATTCGGTTTTTTATTTTGGTTTTTCGATTTTCGGTTTTACAAATATATAATTTGATATTCAAATCATTTTTCTTCGATTCGGTTTTCTATCGAAATGGTTCGATTATTTCGATCGGTTATTTCAATTTTGATACAATTATTAAAATTAATAAGATAAATATATTTTAACATATAATGTGTTACCTTTAAACATGATTTATTAATAAAATATTTAAATATAAAGTCTAATTGAATTACATAAATAAAAATTAACTAAATATTATTCAAAATAATTTCATCATTCACTAATATCATTTCAAAAAATATATAATAAAAATAAAATTATTAATTTAATGAAATTTCGGTTTTTTCGGTCGGTTCGATTTTGACATATATAATCCGAAACCGAACCAAATAAATTTCGGTTTAACATTTATATCTGAATTATAAAATTCGGTTTTCGGTTCAATTCAATGTTCGGTTTTTTGGGTTTGGATTTTCGATTTTTTCAATTTTATCCGAAGTTTGAACACCCCTAGTCATTATTGATTTGCTCCGATAAATTGGTGTTTTATCTATCTAGTATTGGGTTTTTCGCTAATATTGTAAAATAAACCCCTTATTTCCAGTATATTTTATTTCTTGCAATTGAAAAATATTCCAGAGAACTTGTTTTTGTTTTTCATTAAAAAAAAAAAGAAGAAAGTTGTAGAACCCGTAAATCGGACTGCGTATAAGTCATGCATAATTTCTAGTATTTAAAATAAATGATTTTTATTGCACGAGTATTTAAATTATTTTTCTTTAAATTTAATTATGTTATACAGTAGTTTAGTTATTTCCTTTTTCAGTTAATTAAGTGAGGCCGGACTGGAGTTGGAGTATTGAGATAAAATTCAATATTAAGAAAAAATTCCTAGAAGTTATTTGAGAGAATAATAAGTTGATTTATTGTAAAAGAATGTTTAAGGAATTATTTAAGTAATTTAAAGATTTAGCCATGCATGCAAGATAATGTTATCCCATAATCAATTTATTAATTCACTAAAATATTTAATGGGTAGATAAAACTCTAAAGATTTAAAATACATTATTTAAGCAATATTTTTCCTCCCATTATCCTATAATTTTTGGCCACCTCTTTTTTGTAGGATTTAAATTTGTCAACTCACAATTTTGGGTATCCTTTCTTATCCCTTCATGGTAGACTAATTTTTACAATTTTAAATCCTTATTTAATTTATAAATAAGCAATTTTCAACCCACTTTAATAGCAAAAATCGGCCACCTCTTGAAAAGATTTGTTAATTGTTTAACAACTCATCATTTTATTTCTTTCCTTAATCTTTTCTTGTGAGATAATTTCATCACATTTAATCTCCGATAAATAATAATTTAAGCAATTTTCCTACTCATTTAACTAGATAAATTCGGCCATCATATTTGCTAGATTTAAATTGGTTTGACAACTCATTCCTTACTATCTTCCCTTAATCTTTTTCTAGGTAGATATTTTTCCTCCACTTTTAAATCACCAACAATTAAATAATTAAGCAATTTCTCCCTTGTTCCTAGACACCATAATCGACCAAGTGCACCCCTTGTTTATCCCTCAAATCTTTTGTTATCACAATCATTCTTTATCTCACAAACTAGAAGATAGAAAGATTCATTTCTTCCTTTTATCTTGCAACCTTTCCTTCATCTCCTAGACACATTCTCCCTCTCCAATATTTCGAAAATTTCAGAGTAGAATACTAGAGAAAAATCGAGAGTAAGCAAGGAAAAATAAGAGAGAAAAAAGTGAGAAAGCGAAGCACTCCGTCTCCTCCGCAACGCGTCGTCGTTTCGTTTGTTTTTCGTTCAAAACAAACCAAGGCATGTCTTCTTTCACTCTTCAATCAAGCCATATAGGTATTTTTAAACATCACATGTACATGATTTTATTGCAAGAAAATCGAAATACATGACATTTATTTTCGAAAATAAGGTGCAGAATTCGGCCCTCCCCTTATGCTCTCATGTTTTGGCTTGTTTATGTTGTTGCAGGGTTTGGCTCGATCCTAGGCTCCCAAGGCTGTACCTAGACACGTACTAAGGTGTGTTAGGATCATGTTGGTCCATTAGTTCAAGCCCCATACACGCAAGAAGAGGAAAATGACAACAACTCCTCCCTAATATCTCTTTGTACTTCGATTTTTATTATTTACTGTCAAGGGAGAAAGTTTCTGATCATGGCTGCCCCAGGGGCTATATCCATGGTTAGAAAATCTCCTTATTATGTCTAAGATGAGACCAAGTCGGCCTTTCAAGTCTTGGTCCATGAATGCATCGGTTTTAAACAAAACAAGACAAGCCCCCTTCGACCCCCTTCATTTTCTGCATGTGTGTGTGTGTTCGGTCATAGGGAGGTATGGATCTTGGTTGGACTAGGGCCCTTAGCCATGGTCCATACAATACCTCATGATGTCTAGATCATGCCATGGTCAATCAAATGGCCACTGGAATGGTCCGTGACAGCAAGAACAAGCGAAACACCCCACACGCTGGTGGTGTGCTCTCGGGTGAGGCGTGTGTTGTCAAGGGTGATGGATTGGATTGTGGCTGGCCTAGGGCCCTTAGCGATGGTTCAGGCCAACCCTCAAGATGTTGGGAAGAGGCTCTGGTCGGTGGTTCAAGCCCCAATGGCCATTAGCCTTGCAAACAATGCAAAGGAACGCAAGCACTGCTGCTGTATTTTTATGACAGCAAGCTGTATGTCAGTTCAGAGGCTCGTTTGAGTTCTTGGTTGGCTTTTAGCTTATGGCCTTGGACTGGACAGTGCTCATCGAGTTAGGAAGGTCATGTTTTTTGGCCGTTTGTGATTCGGTTAAGTTTAGAGGTCGTACGAGAATTTACGGTGCAAGGTGCCAAAATGACTCTCGAAAGAGCGTTTTATGTTTTTGGCCTCCATTCACCAAAAATTCGAGTACGGAAATTTTAGGAGCATTATTTCATCATTTTAAGTGTATTTTAATCATGGATAAACGATGGTTCGATGTTGGTTCGGGTTGGGAAGAAGCCATGGTTAAATACTAAGTCATTGGACGTAATTGTATAGTCGTTGGATTCAATTACGATGTGTTGGTCATGTTAAAATCATTTGCATATTTTCATGTTACAATTAGATTGCAGCGAGCCTGGGAACGATCCAACCCATTTGGTAAAATAATACAGGATATTTAATTATGTTATTAATTATATTACGTGCATAAAAATATAAAATATTCATTTTTGAGATATATGCGATATTGCTTGTGGCCACTTCACGTTCATGGGATTGAGCTTATCATGGGATTATTACTCCATCCGGTGGTCACTGACCGGTTCATTTCATGTTCATGTGTTGGTAGATCTCTACCGCCCAGTATACTATGGTTTAGTCTGATCAGACGATTCATTTCACGTTATTGGCCACTTGCGTAGAACATATTCTCAACATAAAATTATGACATGTTATTTCATGACAGGGCTCTATCGAGCAACGTTTCACTTATGATTTTCAGTTCAGTTATGCACGTAGTATAATTACTAATAACATGATATTTCTACGTTACGCCAGACTCATGATATTTTTATCATGCATGCAATTTTATTATTATTACTTATTATTTATGATATATGCATGCTGAGTCTTTAGACTCAATAGAATTGATTGTTGTAGGTACTGATGAGGTCGGGATTGAGGGCGTGGACCTGTGAGCCATCTTGGGTCGGCAGTAATGGAACCCGAGGACCTCATTTTCAGCATTTACCATTTTATGCCGAAACATTTTATCTTTTGTTGTATTATTTCAAATTGTTCTTTTGCAAACAATAATTACTTCCGCTGCTTTTTTGAATATCAAACTTTTTATCACTTTATTTCATGAATGAGACATTTTATCTATTTAAAGAGAAAATTTTAAATTTTTTCGCAAATTTTCAAATACAAATTTCGGGCCTCTACAGTTGGTATCAGAGCCTACGTTCTTGTAAAGGGTTGTACTACTACTGACCTCGAGAAGCTCACGAAGTCACGTCTTCGATCTGTAAGTTTTACGTTTACGCATTTCGTTTATAGCATGAAATATTTTAACAGCATGTTTTCATGAAATATTTTACGTTCAGATTTTTATTATGCAGTATTTATTTAAATTTAAAGAAATAATAGAGATTATGCATGTTATTTACGTATGGGTTATGTATGGAACAGTATGCCCTCTAGACGCATTTTGAGCGCACGAGAGAGGATGAGCCTCGCCAGGAGGACGGTGAGAATCAGAGGCAGGAGAGAGATTTACCACCTCCACCTCCACCAGACATGAATGCCCAGATATTAGTTGGGATGACTCAGTTCTTCGCACAGTTTGCGGGGAACAACGCTGTGACAGCCAGGCCGACAGGGCCCGAGGCTACCTATGAGCGCTTCAAGAAGATGAGGCCGAAGGAGTTCTCAGAGACCTCCGATCCTATGATTTCCGAAGGTTGGATCAAGTCCCTCGAGGTTATCTTCGAGTTCATGGAGCTTGGAGATACGGACAGAGTTCGTTGTGCCACCTATCTATTTGGAGGAGATGCCCGCTTACGGTGGGAAGTAGCATCAGTAGCATTGAACTTGGCTACGCTGAGCTGGACGCGCTTCACGGAGGTATTTTACTCCAAATATTTTACTGTCGAAGTGCGTTCTAGATTGACCAGGGAGTTCATGACCCTGAGGCAGGGAGACTCGACTGTTACGGAGTTCATCCGTAAGTTGGAGAGGGGTTGCCATTTTGTGCCCCTGATTGCGAACGATGCCGGTGCCAAGCTGAGGCACTTTCTGGATGGTTTACGGCCGATCTTGCGCCGCGATGTTAGGGTGGCTGGCCCTAATGCTTATGATGTTGTCGTCTCCAGAGCTCTAGCTGCAGAGCAGGGTCAACAGGATATAGAGAAAGACCGCCAGGGCAAGCGCCCAGTCCAGATGTCACCCCGTCCTCCTCCTCAGCAGCATCAGAACAAGAGGCCTTTCCATGGCCCACCCAAGAACAGAGGACAGCGGCAGCAGCAGTAGGGATGTGCAGTCCCGAGGACTTTTGAGCAACCAGTCTGTCTTAGGTGCACACGCCGCCATGCTGGAGCGTGTATGTATGGTTCCAGGAAGTGTTATAAGTTGCGGTAGTCCAGAACACTTGCTGCAGCAATGCCCACAGGGGAGTATGTCTACCCAAGGCAGAGTCTTTGCCCTCCATGCAGCAGAGACGAACCCAGACACCATGCTCATGACAGGTACCTTAAAGCTTTAAGTTAATATTCGAAATTCAATGTTTTGGGAATTTAGGTTTCGGGTTGAGGTTTTGAACTTAGAATTGATGATAGGAATGCATGCTCTAATCAGGGTTATTTTCGGGAATTTAGTTTAGAAGAACTCTGGCCTTTGCATGTCTATAGGTTTAGTTCCTGTAACTGTTGGGTTCAACTTAAGCGTTCCAACCTTTCAGGGAGAATTTTTATAACGGGTTCAGCTACGAAAGCCTTGTAGATTCAGGGGCTACCCACTCGTTTATTTCGGAGACCTTTGCTAACTTTCTCAAGGTCAAGACCATTGGGCTAGATATAGCCTATTCAGTAGTATTACCTTCTGGTGAGGAGATGACAGCTACTAATGTGATCCGAGACATAGACCTCGAGCTTCATGGCAATCTTGTTTATGCGGATCTTATCGTTATGCCGATGCTAGAGTTTGACATCATTTTGGGGATGGACTGGCTATTAAGGAACAGAGTGTTGATCGACTTACAGCGGAGATCTGTTCTAGTCCGACCGCCTGGGATGGAGCAGTTCTTATTCGAGCCAGACGGTACTTTCATTTACCGCGTTTGATATCTTGTGTCCAGGCTAGGAAGCTCATGCATAGAGGGTGTCGAGCGTTTTTGGCGACTTTTATATCTGTCACCCAGGCACCCAGTCAGTTAGCCTCAGATGTTCCGATTGTTAGGGATTTCCTAGATGTTTTTCCTGAGGACGTCTCCGGTATGCCACTCGAGCAAGAGGTGGAGTTTTCTATTGAGCTTATGCCAGGTACAGCTCCGATCTCAAAAGCATCATACCGATTAGCACCAACAGAAATGGCAGAACTTAAGAAGCAGATTCAGGAACTTCTTGACAAGGAGTTCATCCACCCGAGTTTTTCTCCATGGGGCGCGCCAGTCTTGTTTGTGAAGAAGAAGGATGGTACGATGAGGCTTTGCATTGATTACCGAGAGTTGAACAGGGTTACAGTGAAGAACAAATACCCACTTCGAGGATTGAAAATTTATTTGATCAGTTGCAGGGAGCTTCGGTATTCTCAAAGATTGATATGCGTTCCGGTTATCACCAGTTGAGGGTGAAAGATGCCGATGTTTCCAAGACTGCTTTTAGGACTCGTTATGGCCACTTCGAATTCCTTGTGATGCCGTTCGGTCTGACGAATGCGTCAGCAATCTTAATGGATCTCATGATTCGCGTATTTTCAGCCGTATCTTGATCAATTTGTGATAGTATTCATAGACGACATTCTCGTCTACTCTAAGAATCAAGAGGATCACAGCAGACATCTGACCACAGTGTTGCAGAACTTGCAAAGGCGGAAGTTATTCGTCAAGTTCAGTAAGTGCGAGTTCTGGTTAGAGAAGGTGGCGTTCTTAGGCCACATCGTTTCTAGCAGCGGTATTGAGGTAGACCCAGCGAAAGTTGCAGCAGTCATAGATTGGGTTGTGCCGCAGAATGCATCAGAGATCCGTAGTTTCCTTGGCCTAGCAGGATATTATTGGAAGTTTATTCAGGGATTCTCGTCCATCGCAGTTCCACTCGCATCATTGACAAAGAAGAATTTTAAATTTGTGTGGAGCGATGAGTGTCAGAAGAGCTTCGATACTTTGAAGCAAGCTCTTACCTCAGCACCAGTTTTGGCCATTCTGTCAGGGCCCGGCGCGTTTGTTCTGTATATCGATGCTTCGAAGCTCGGTTTAGGCGCAGTATTGATGCAGCATGGGAAGGTGATAGCGTATGCTACTCGTCAGTTGAAAATCCATGAGAAGAATTACCCTAACCATGATCTAGAGTTGGCAGCCGTCGTTTTTGCCTTGAAGATTTGGAGGCATTATTTGAATGGGGAGAAGTGCCAGATCTTTACCGACCATAACAGCCTCAATTACTTCTTTACGCAGAAAGAGCTGAATATGCGTCAGAGGCGTTGGTTGGAGCTAGTGAAGGACTATGACTGTGACATTACCTACCACCCGGGTAAGGCTAATGTAGTTGCGGATGAACTGAGTAGGAAAGTCGCAGTGATGGCTCATTTGACGATTCAGAGACCTCTTCAGTCTGAGATGCAGAGTTTTGATTCTAGAGACTTATCCTCGAGGTAGAGTTCCCCGTCTATCTACCTTGACTATTCAGTCCTCTCTTCTGGATCGTATTTGCAGTGGTCAGTCAGCAGATAAGCAGTTGGCAAAGTGGAAGCAGAAAGATGAGGCCAAGGGCAGTATCTTGTATACAGTCAGCGACGGTATTGTGAGTTACCGAGACAGGATGTGGGTTCCTAGCAGTGGTTCTATTTGAGCACATATTCTATCCGAGGCCTATATGTCGCCATACTCTATTCATCCTCGGAGTACGAAGATGTACAAAGATCTACAGTTTTTGTATTGGTGGCCTGGAATGAAGAAGGATATCAGGCGTTTTGTATCCGAGTGTCTGACGTGCCAGATAGTGAAAGCAGAGCATCAGAGACCAGCAAGCTTGCTCAAGCCTCTTCCTATTCCCGAGTGGAAGTGGGAGAATATTACCATGGACTTTGTGACCGGGTTGCCGAAGTCAGTCAGAGGATCAAATGCTATATGGGTGATTGTTGATCGTCTTACCAAATCAGCGCACTTCTTGCCTTTTAAGACGACTTTCACCATGATTTAGTATGCAGAGTTGTATATCCGAGAGATAGTCATACTTCATGGTATTCCCGTTTCTATAGTATCTGACAGAGATCCTAGATTCACTTCCGTATTTTGGAAGAATCTACATTCAGCAATGGGTACGAAATTGTTGTTTAGCACAGCTTTCCACCCTCAGACAGATGGGCAGTCAGAGAGAGTTATCCAGATTTTGGAGGATCTTCTCCGTGCTTGTGTTATTGATTTCTCAGGGAGTTGGGAGTCGAACTTACTGTTGGTAGAGTTCACCTATAACAACAACTTTCAGTTGTCTATAGGTATGGCTCCGTTTGAAGCACTGTATGGCCGTAAGTGTAGATATCCTGTTCATTGGGATGAAGTAGGGGAGAGATCAGAGATGGGTCCGGAGATTATTCAGCAGGCTGCCGATGTAGTAGTCAAGATCCGTGATAGGATGAGGATTGCTCAGAGTCGACAGAAGAGTTATGCGGATCAGAGAAGGAGAGAGCTAGAGTTTGCCGTCGGCGACCATATTTTTGTTAAGGTAGCACCCATGAAGGGTGTCATGCGGTTCGGAAAGAAAGGGAAGCTCAGTCCGAGATTCATTGGACCATTTGAGATCCTCGACAGAGTTGGGACACTAGCTTATCGTGATGCTCTTCCGCCGAATCTGGCTGGAGTACACAATGTGTTCTACGTCTCTATGCTGAGGAAGTATATGGCAAATCCTTTGCATGTCCTGAAATTTGAGCCGTTGCAGCTTACTCCGAACCTGACTTATGAGGAGAGACCAGTGCAGATCTTAGACAGACAGGAGAAGAAGCTTCGGGACAAGCTGATTAAGCGAGTGAAAGTCAAATGGCTTAACCATTCAGAGGAGGAAGCTACGTGGGAGTGTGAGCCAGAGATGAGGAGTCGGTATCCCGAGTTATTCGGTAAGTTTTAATTTCGAGGACCAAATTTCTTTTAAGGGAGGGGGGAGTTGTAGAACCCGTAAATCGGACTACGTATAAGCCATGCATAATTTCTAGTATTTAAATTAAAATGATTTTTATTGCACGAGTATTTAAATTATTTTTCTTTAAATTTAATTATGTTATACAGTAGTTTAGTTATTTCTTTTTTCAGTTAATTAAGTGAGGTCGGACTGGAGTTGGAGTATTGAGATAAAATTTAATATTAAGAAAACATTCCTAGAAGTTATTTGAGAGAATAATAAGTTGATTTAATGTAAAAGAATGTTTAACGAATTATTTAAGTAATTTAAAGATTTAGCCATGCATGCAAGATAATGTTATTCCATAATCAATTTATTAATTTAAAAATTTAGCCATGCATGCAAGATAATGTTTATCCCTCAAATCTTTTGTTATCACAATCATTCCTTATCTCACAAACTAGAAGATAGAAAAATTCATTTCTTCCTTTTATCTTGCAACCTTTCCTTCATCTCCTAGACACATTCTCCCTCTCCAATATTTCGAAAATTTCAGAGTAGAATACTAGAGAAAAATCGAGAGTAAGCAAGGAAAAATAAGAGAGAAAAAAAGTGAGAAAGCGAAGCACTCCGTCTCCTCTACGCCGCGTCGTCGTTTCGTTTGTTTTTCGTTCAAAACAAACCAAGGCATGTCTATATTTTCTTTCACTCTTCAATCAAGCCATATAGGTATTTTTAAACATCACATGTACATGATTTTATTGCAAGATAATCGAAATACATGACAGTTATTTTCGAAAATAAGGTGCAGAATTCGGCCCTCCCCTTATGCTCTCACGTTTTGGCTTGTTTCTGTTGTTGCAGGGTGTGGCTCGATCCTAGGCTCCCAAGGCTGTACCTAGACACGTACTAGGGTGTGTTAGGATCATGTTGGTCAATTAGTTCAAGCCCCATACACGCAAGAAGAGGAAAATGACAGCAACTCCTCCCTAATGTCTCTTTGCACTTCGATTTTTGTTGTTTGCTGTCAAGGGAGAAATTTTCTTATCTTGGCTGCCCCAGGGGCTATATTCATGGTTAGAACATCTCCTTATTATGTCTAAGATGAGAACAAGTCGGCCTTTCAAGGCTTGTTCCATGGATGCATCGGTTTTAAACAAAACAAGACAAGCCCCATTCGACCCCCTTCATTTTCTGCATGTGTGTGTGTGTGTTCGGTCATGGGGAGGTATGGATCTTGGTTGGACTAGAGCCCTTAGCCATGGTCCATACAATACCTCATGATGTCTAGATCATTCCATGGTCAATCAGATGGCTACTGGAATGGTCCGTGACAGAAAGAACAAGCGAAACACCCCACGTGCTGGTGGTGTGCTCTCGAGTGAGGCGTCTGTCGTCAAGGGTGATGGATTGGATTGTGGCTGGACTAGGGCACTTAGAAATGGTTCACGCCAACCCTTAAGATGTTGGGAAGAGGCTCTAGTCGGTGGTTCAACCCCAATGGCCATTAGCCTTGCAAACAACGCAAAGGAACGCAAGCGTTGCTGCTGTATTTTTATGACAGCAAGCTGTACGTTGGTTCAGAGGCTCGTTTGAGTTCTTGGTTGGCTTTTAGCCTATGGCCTTGGACTTGACAGTGCCTCATCGAGTTAGGAAGGTCATTTTTTTGGTCGTTTGTGATTCGGTTAAGTTTAGAGGCTGTACGAGAATTTACGGTGCAAGGTGCCAAAATGACTTTCAAAAGAGCGTTTTATGTTTTTGGCCTCCATTCACCAAAAATTCGAGTACGGAAATTTTAGGAGCATTATTTCATCATTTTAAGTGTATTTTAATCATGGATAAACGATGGTTCGATGTTGGTTCGGGTTTGGAAGAAGCCATGGTTAAATACTAAGTCATTGGACGTAATTGTCTCGTTGTTGGATTCAGTTACGATGTGTTGGTCATGTTAAAATCATTTGCATATTTTCATGTTAGAATTAGATTGCAGCGAGCCTGGGAACGATCCAACCCATTTGGTAAAATAATACAGGATATTTAATTATATTATGTGCATAAAAATATAAAATGTTCATTTTTGAGATATATGCGATATTGCTTGTGGACACTTCATGTTCATGGGATTGCATCTTATCATGGGATTATTACTCCATCCGGTGGTCACTGACCGGTTCAGTTCATGTTCATGTATTGGTAGATCTCTACCTGTAGTGCCCAAATTTAATACACGTATAACCCATGCATTCATTTAATTATTAAATCATCTAAATTAAATTTAAATGAGTTTTGGCGATGCATGATTTATTTAAATGCATTATTTTAAATTATTTATGTTTATGTGATGCACGTTAAAATGTCTTTCGAGCTTAATGATTCAGGCGATTATTCGAGGCGAGATCGAGGAAGAGACCGGTGACGATTGTGACCAGTTAAAATATGGTATTTTATTTTAAGTTGAGTTTGGGGGCATTTTAATTAATTTAGTGAGTTTTAGCATTTTTGAATCCTAAATTAATTATTTTGTGAGTTTATGATTTTAGAACTTTTAAAGTCTAGTATGGTGTGTGTCATATTTTAATTAAAGAATTTTATTTAAAAGTGAGTAAAGTTAATATTTCTTTTTGTAGAGGTTTTATTATTTGGGGGAGACTAGCATTTTAAATTAGTTTAGTAATTATTTTAATTAGCAAATTAGTCTCCTAAATATTTAAAACACACGCACACACACAAACACACTTTTACACACACCTAGACACGCACAAACACACACACAAGTTCATTCTAGACTTTTATTATTTTCAAAGAGAAAAACCTAGGGTTCTAAAGCCTATAGCAGCCGCCCCCTTCCCTTCATTTTTCCAGCAAGATTTTCGTGATTTTACTTCGAGAAAAACGGTGCCACGTTCGTCCCGGATCAAGCCTTTCTCTATCTCCGCTTCGGTGTCGTCTTTCGGTAACGTTATCATCTTAAAGGCACGTATAATCTGTTCTTGCTGTGTCGATCAAGTCATATATTGTATTGCGTTGTTTTTATGCGTAAAAGTTATGTATGATGATAGTAGTTTGAGCGGATCATGAATAGGATCAATTTCGAAGGAAAATTTTTAGATCTAAAACTCGTTTTTACTGTTCATGTCAAAACTGCGATTTTTCTGTTCATATTTTGGGAAAACTTTCAACGGAAAAGTCGTAGAGCGTTTCGATACCTTCGATTTGATATATGATTCGAAATTTTTGGACAAAAATTGAGTGAGTTATGGCGTTTTTCGTGGGACTGCTCAAACTGCGACTTTTACGTAAATTATGTTCTTGAAGTTTTATGTTGCAGGCCTCGTTGGGAATCGACGGGTGATCGTTGCTGCGTATAGGTATATTATTTATGATGTTGGGATGTATAATGAAGCGTCATTTCTTGTCATTAGGCGCTTGGGAGATTGAATGTCGTATAGAACCGTTTGTTGTCAAAAAGTCTCGTTCACAGGTTTGTTGGGTTGATTGTGATTTTGGGTTGTTTTGGGACAATTGTTTAGGCTTGGGTCATTGAATTAGTAGCCTAAGATGAGCTCGTGGTGTCGATTCGTAGTCCGTGCAATCGAGTCTAGAAAGTTAAGCGAAACATGTACAAAATTTTCGTTGGTTCGCGTTCACAGTAGGTGCACGGACCCACACCCGGACCTCTACACGGGGTCCGTGCCTTTTGTTCTTCCGTAGTGTCTTTTTACAGTGTCTACACGGACCCCCACACGGACCTATGCACGGGGTCCGTGCCCCTCCCTCCTTTGCGATGCCTTTTACAGTGTCTACCCGGACCTCAGCACGGGGTCCGTGTCTCCTCATTTCTGCGCACACAACTTCCAGTACCTACACGGACCCATGCACGGATGTAGGTACGGGGTCCGTATCCTTCTATTTTTGGGAAAAATAATATAGTTTGTTTTGAGGTTGATGTCATGATTTAGGGCAAGGATTATCGAGGTCGTGTCATGGGAAATTTTAGAACGTCCTAAGTAATTATCGAACTCGAGAGTAAGTATGATTTCTACGTTAAGTTATGTGAGTTGAGCATACAAGTGTATGTTAGTATGTTGCAGCAACGGCCCCGATCGAAGTCCAACGAATCCCTCAACGCCAAGTAAGTATGTATGACGTGCAATAAAATATTTTAAGTTTTCGAGGTATGCTAAATGTCTTGTGACCAAATTATGTTAGGATTGGAAAGCGTTAAATTATGAACGGGGACCAATCCGCCCGTTAAATTATGAACGGGTTAGATCGTGGTTGTGAAGCGTTAAATTATGAACGTGGATCAACTGGCCTGTTAAATTATGAACAGGGATCTTATGTACGCGGCAGTGGATACGTCCCTGTCAGCCCAGTACTGTGGTATAGTCTGATCAGGCTCATTTATGTTACGGGTCACTTGCTTTGAAACATCCTCTACGCAAAATGATGAAGTTATGTATGTTTACGTATGCAGTATGTTTATGGAAGTTTAAGTTATGGCACGTCGGAGTATGTATGTACGTATGTTCAAGTTTTAATGCACAAGTTCAAGTTTCAAATTATGTATGTCTTATTTTAACGTTGCATGCGACCTTAATATGTAGTACTCGTTATTCCAGTTTTTACGTGTTGAGTCTTTAGACTCACTAGACTTGATCGATGCAGGTGACTATGTTGAGGAGACAGGAGGTGATGACCAAGGGGCAGGCTTGGGCTGAGTGGCAGGCTAAACCCGAGGACCGCAAGTTTATGTTTATGCAAATTTTTAAAATACTCTGATGTTTTGATTTGAACGTGAGACGTTTTGAGACAGTTTATTTTAGCAAAATTTTATTGGTGACGGATGATGGTGAGATTTATTTTTATGAATGTTGAGTGACGACCGTATGAATGTTTTTATTTAAGAAAATTTTTAATTCTTCCGCAAATTTTAAGTAGTGTAGAATACGGTTCGTTTCAGTTGGTATCAGAGCCAGGTTCTTGTAAAGGGTTACGCCTACTGCCAGTCGCAAGAAGCTCTCGAAGTCACACCTCAAGTCTGTAAGTTTTAAAGTTTTGAGTTACGCTATGTACTATGCATTAGATCATGATTTCAGCATGTTTATGTTTTAAAGTTCAAATTTTGTGCATCTTATGATATTGGTATTATATTCATGCATGTTGGGTTTACGTGTTGGGTAATTGTTGGAACAGTATGCCTCCTAGACGTATGGTTAACCAGGAAGATAGGACTGAGGACAGGGAGCACCGAGAGGAGGAAAGAGCCAATCCTCCACCTCCACCACCACCTCCAGATATGCAGGCGCAGATGCTTGCAGGCATGACGCAGTTCTTCGCGCAGTTTGCGAGGAACCAGACTGCTGTAGGCCCCGAGGAGAGGCCTAGACCTGAGGCGGTATATGAGAGGTTCCGGAGGATGAGTCCGAAGGAGTTTGCGGGTACCACTGACCCGATGATAGCTGAAGGGTGGATCAAGTCCATTGAAGTGATTTTCGACTTTATGGAGCTGGCAGATGCTGATAGGGTACGTTGTGCCATTTTCTTATTAACTGGAGACGCCAGACTATGGTGGGAGAGTGCGTCAGTGGCAGTCAATTTACAGGTGCTGCCTTGGAATGGTTTTAAAGAGGTTTTCTACTCCAAGTACTTTACTGAGGAAGTACGAACCTGACTCACCAACGAGTTCATGACGCTGCGGCAAGGAGATAGTAGCGTGGTAGAGTTTGTGAGAAAGTTTGAGAGGGGGTGTCACTTCGTGCCCCTCATTGCGAATGATGCCCAAGCAAAGTTGAGGCATTTTCTGAATGGTCTGCGGCCGATCCTACGCCGTGACGTGAGAGTAGCTGGTCCCACTTCTTATGCAGTCGCCGTATCTAGAGCATTGGCGGCAGAGCAGGACCAGCGAGATATTGAGGCAGATAGGCAGGGCAAGAGGCCCTACCAGGCTCCACCGCAGCAACAGAATCAGAGGCCTCAGTTTAAGAGGCCGTTTCAGGGACCGCCAGCGAAGAAGCCATATCATGGACCGCCTAAGGGCAAGGGTCCAGTTCAGCAGCAAGGGGCGCCTCAGAAGCCCGTTGCCTTCCCCGTGTGTCCTAAATGCAATCGTCAGCACCCGGGACAGTGCTTGTATGGATCAGGCAGGTGCTTCAAGTGTGGAGCTACAGATCATATGCTGAAGGAGTGCCCACAGTGGAAGCAACCAACCCAGGGCAGAGTATTTGCCATGCATGCACAGGAGGCGGACCCAGACACCACCCTACTGACTGGTAAACTTTTCTACCTAAGCTCGGTATTATATTGTCTTGCATGTGGAATTTTTCTTCTTGGGATTATTAGCGTGCTATTAATACTTTGGGTACCTAAGGTTATTGAGTTCTATTGTGCTTAAGGTTTATGGTATAAATTTTGAGATATAAGTTAGTTTGTGTTGTGCTAACGCGTCTCAGGAAACATTTTCATTAAGAGACTATCCACAACCGCGTTGATAGACTCAGGAGCCACTCACTCCTTCATATCAGAGACGTTTGCCAATCATTTAGACCTCAAGTCCATTGGCCTAGACGTGAATTTTTCGGTAGTAGTCCCATCAGGGGAAGAGCTGTTAGCTACCAGTGTGGTCAGAGATATCGACCTAGAACTGCATGGCCACCTAGTGTATGCAGATTTAATCATATTGCCGATGCCAGAATTCGACATTATCTTGGGCATGGACTGGCTGACTAAGAATAGAGTTCTGATAGATTTTCAGAAGAGGTCAGTTTTAGTTAGACCGCCGGGCATGGAGCAGTTTCTTTTTGAGCCAGCCAGATGGAGAAGCTTTCCTCGCATGATTTCGTGCATGCAGGCGAGGAGTTTGATCTCCAAGGGATGTCAGGCCTTTTTGGCTAGTATTATTTCAGCGCCTGACGTGCCCACTCCTTCTATTTCAGAAGTGCCAGTAGTCAGCGAATTTCCAGACGTCTTTCCTGATGACGTCACCGGCCTTCCACCAGAGAGAGAGGTGGAATTTGCAATCGATCTCGTGCCAGGCACAGCGCCAATCTCTAAGGCGCCATACAGGTTAGCTCCAGCTGAGATGTTAGAGCTCAAGCAGCAGATTCAAGAGCTCCTCGACAAAGGCTTTATCCACCCCAGTTTCTCACCGTGGGGCGCACCAGTGCTCTTTGTGAAGAAGAAGGATGGGAGCATGAGGTTGTGCATCGATTACCGTGAACTAAACAAGGTAATGATCAAGAACAAATACCCGTTGCCTAGAATCGAAGACTTGTTCGATCAGTTGCAGGGAGCTACCGTGTTCTCTAAGATAGATCTTCGATCAGGGTATCATCAGCTGAAAGTTAAGGATGCAGATGTTCATAAGACGGCTTTCAGGACCAGATACGGGCATTACGAGTTCTTAATAATGCCGTTTGGATTGACCAACGCTCCAGCAATTTTCATGGATCTCATGAACCGAGTATTTCAGTCGTTCCTCGATCAGTTCGTCATAGTATTCATTGACGACATTCTTATTTACTCGAAGAGCCATGAGGAGCACAACCAGCATTTGAGGACAGTTTTGCAGACCTTGCAGAGTCGCAAGTTATTTGTGAAGTTCAGTAAGTGTGAATTTTGGCTGCAGAAAGTTGCATTTTTGGGGCATATAGTATCCAGCAGTGGTATTGAGGTGGACCCATCGAAAGTAGCAGCCGTTAAGGAATGGGTTGAGCCAAAGAACGCATCAGAAATCCGCAGCTTTTTGGGTTAGCAGGCTACTACCGTAAGTTTATCAAGGGATTTTCGTCCATAGCTGTGCCGCTCACCTCACTAACCAAGAAAAATGCAAAGTTTTTGTGGAGCGAGGAATGCCAGAAGAGCTTCGACACCTTGAAGCAAGCTCTTATTTCAGCGCCAGTGCTAGCCATGCCGACAGGGCAAGGCGAGTTTGTGCTTTATACCGATGCATCTAAGCTCGGATTAGGCGCAGTGTTGATGCAGCAAGGTCGGGTCATAGCTTATGCTTCCAGACAATTAAAGGTGCACGAGAAGAACTACCCGACGCACGACCTTGAATTAGCCGCCGTTGTCTTTGCATTGAAGATTTGGAGACATTACTTATACGGCGAGAAATGCCAGATCTTCACCGACCACAAGAGCCTCAAATACTTCTTCACGCAGAAAGAGCTGAATATGAGACAGAGAAGGTGGTTAGAACTTGTGAAAGATTACGACTGCGAGATTAGCTACCATCCGGGAAAAGCTAATGTTGTCGCAGACGCCTTGAGCAGAAAAGTGGCAGTGGTAGCTCAGTTGTCATCTCAGAGACCACTACAGTCGGAGATTCAGAAGTTTGGTCTAGAGATTTATCGTGATGGCAAGGCTCCTAGGCTGTCTAATCTGACAGTCAAATCTGATTTGCTAGACCGAATCCGAGCAGGTCAGTCTTCGGATGAGCAGTTACAGAAATAGAGACTGAAAGACGAAGCCAAGGGCAGTGTGCTGTACACAGTCTCAGACGGCATTGTGAGATACAGAGGTAGAATGTGGGTGCCTAGTGTTGGTTCGATCAGACATGATATTTTGACAGAGGCACACGCATCTCCGTATTCCATTCACCCAGGAGGCACCAAGATGTATAAGGACCTTCAGATTTTGTATTGGTGGCCAGGAATGAAGCGAGACATCCGTAGGTTCGTATCAGAATGTCTCACTTGTCAGCAAGTAAAAGCTGAACATCAGAGACCAGCAGGGTTGGTAAAGTCACTCCCCATCCCCGAGTGGAAGTGGGAGAACATTACTATGGATTTTGTTGTTGGGTTGCCGAGATCAGTCAGAGGATCGAATTCCATTTGGGTTATAGTGGACCGACTCACTAAGTCAGCGCATTTTCTGCCAGTGAAGACGACTTTCTCTATGACGCAGTATGCGGAGCTTTATCTCAGAGAGATAGTTCGTTTGCATGGATTTCCAGTCTCTATTGTGTCCGACAGGGACCCGAGGTTTACATCGTCCTTCTGGAAGAGCTTACATGCAGCCATGGGGACGAAGTTGCTTTTCAGTACAGCTTTTCACCCGCAGACAGATGGCCAGTCTGAGCGAGTGATTCAGGTTTTAGAGGACTTGCTAAGGGCGTGCATGATTGATTTTCAAGGAACGTGGGAATCTAGACTACCTCTAGTGGAGTTCACATACAACAACAGCTTCCAAGCATCTATTGGTATGGCTCCCTATGAGGCGTTGTACGGGAGGAAGTGCAGATCACCAGTTCATTGGGATGAAGTTGGTGAGAGAACAGAACTTGGTCCAGAAATAGTTCAGCAAACTGCAGACGTGGTGGTCAAGATTCGTGACAGAATGAAGACCGCCCAGAGCCGCCAGAAGAGCTATGCAGATAAAAGGAGGAGAGATCTCGAGTTTGCCGTAGGAGATCACGTTTTTATCAAGATAGCACCTATGAAGGGTGTTATGAGATTTGGAAAGAGAGGCAAGTTGAGTCCGAGGTTTCTTGGACCGTTTGAAATCTTGGACAGAGTTGGGACGCTAGCGTATCGTGTAGCCCTTCCGCCGAATCTGGCCGGGGTGCACAATGTGTTCCATGTCTCGATGCTGAGAAAATATTTGGCTAATCCTTCTCATGTTCTGAGTTATGAGCCGCTGCAGTTGACTCCAGACCTGTCTTACGAGGAGAAACCAGTCCAAATCCTAGACAGACAGGAGCGCCTACTTCGGAACAAGACGACTAAGTTGGTCAAAGTTCAATGGCTGAATCAATCGGTGGAAGAAGCCACTTGGGAGTCAGAGGACGACATGAGACTTCGCTACCCGGAGTTGTTCGGTAAGACTTAATTTCGAGGACGAAATTTTTATAAGTGGGGGAGGAACTGTAGTGCCCAAATTTAATACACGTATAACCCATGCATTCATTTAATTATTAAATCATCTAAATTAAATTTAAATGAGTTTTGGCGATGCATGATTTATTTAAATGCATTATTTTAAATTATTTATGTTTATGTGATGCACGTTAAAATGTCTTTCGAGCTTAATGATTCAGGCGATTATTCGAGGCGAGATCGAGGAAGAGACCGGTGACGATTGTGACCAGTTAAAATATGGTATTTTATTTTAAGTTGAGTTTGGGGGCATTTTAATTAATTTAGTGAGTTTTAGCATTTTTGAATCCTAAATTAATTATTTTGTGAGTTTATGATTTTAGAACTTTTAAAGTCTAGTATGGTGTGTGTTATATTTTAATTAAAGAATTTTATTTAAAAGTGAGTAAAGTTAATATTTCTTTTGTAGAGGTTTTATTATTTGGGGGAGACTAGCATTTTAAATTAGTTTAGTAATTATTTTAATTAGCAAATTAGTCTCCTAAATATTTAAAACACACGCACACACACAAACACACTTTTACACACACCTAGACACGCACAAACACACACACAAGTTCATTCTAGACTTTTATTATTTTCAAAGAGAAAAACCTAGGGTTCTAAAGCCTATAGCAGCCGCCCCCTTCCCTTCATTTTTCCAGCAAGATTTTCGTGATTTTACTTCGAGAAAAACGGTGCCACGTTCGTCCCGGATCAAGCCTTTCTCTATCTCCGCTTCGGTGTCGTCTTTCGGTAACGTTATCATCTTAAAGGCACGTATAATCTGTTCTTGCTGTGTCGATCAAGTCATATATTGTATTGCGTTGTTTTTATGCGTAAAAGTTATGTATGATGATAGTAGTTTGAGCGGATCATGAATAGGATCAATTTCGAAGGAAAATTTTTAGATCTAAAACTCGTTTTTACTGTTCATGTCAAAACTGCGATTTTTCTGTTCATATTTTGGGAAAACTTTCAACGGAAAAGTCGTAGAGCGTTTCGATACCTTCGATTTGATATATGATTCGAAATTTTTGGACAAAAATTGAGTGAGTTATGGCGTTTTTCGTGGGACTGCTCAAACTGCGACTTTTACGTAAATTATGTTCTTGAAGTTTTATGTTGCAGGCCTCGTTGGGAATCGATGGGTGATCGTTGCTGCGTATAGGTATATTATTTATGATGTTGGGATGTATAATGAAGCGTCATTTCTTGTCATTAGGCGCTTGGGAGATTGAATGTCGTATAGAACCGTTTGTTGTCAAAAAGTCTCGTTCACAGGTTTGTTGGGTTGATTGTGATTTTGGGTTGTTTTGGGACAATTGTTTAGGCTTGGGTCATTGAATTAGTAGCCTAAGATGAGCTCGTGGTGTCGATTCGTAGTCCGTGCAATCGAGTCTAGAAAGTTAAGCGAAACATGTACAAAATTTTCGTTGGTTCGCGTTCACAGTAGGTGCACGGACCCACACCCGGACCTCTACACGGGGTCCGTGCCTTTTGTTCTTCCGTAGTGTCTTTTTACAGTGTCTACACGGACCCCCACACGGACCTATGCACGGGGTCCGTGCCCCTCCCTCCTTTGCGATGCCTTTTACAGTGTCTACCCGGACCTCAGCACGGGGTCTGTGTCTCCTCATTTCTGCGCACACAACTTCCAGTACCTACACGGACCCATGCACGGATGTAGGTACGGGATCCGTATCCTTCTATTTTTGGGAAAAATAATATAGTTTGTTTTGAGGTTGATGTCATGATTTAGGGCAAGGATTATCGAGGTCGTGTCATGGGAAATTTTAGAACGTCCTAAGTAATTATCGAACTCGAGAGTAAGTATGATTTCTACGTTAAGTTATGTGAGTTGAGCATACAAGTGTATGTTAGTATGTTGCAGCAACGGCCCCGATCGAAGTCCAACGAATCCCTCAACGCCAAGTAAGTATGTATGACGTGCAATAAAATATTTTAAGTTTTCGAGGTATGCTAAATGTCTTGTGACCAAATTATGTTAGGATTGGAAAGCGTTAAATTATGAACGGGGACCAATCCGCCCGTTAAATTATGAACGGGTTAGATCGTGGTTGTGAAGCGTTAAATTATGAACGTGGATCAACTGGCCTGTTAAATTATGAACAGGGATCTTATGTATGCGGCAGTGGATACGTCCCTGTCAGCCCAGTACTGTGGTATAGTCTGATCAGGCTCATTTATGTTACGGGTCACTTGCTTTGAAACATCCTCTACGCAAAATGATGAAGTTATGTATGTTTACGTATGCAGTATGTTTATGGAAGTTTAAGTTATGGCACGTCGGAGTATGTATGTACGTATGTTCAAGTTTTAATGCACAAGTTCAAGTTTCAAATTATGTATGTCCTATTTTAACGTTGCATGCGACCTTAATATGTAGTACTCGTTATTCCAGTTTTTACGTGTTGAGTCTTTAGACTCACTAGACTTGATCGATGCAGGTGACTATGTTGAGGAGACAGGAGGTGATGACCAAGGGGCAGGCTTGGGCTGAGTGGCAGGCTAAACCCGAGGACCGCAAGTTTATGTTTATGCAAATTTTTAAAATACTCTGATGTTTTGATTTGAACGTGAGACGTTTTGAGACAGTTTATTTTAGCAAAATTTTATTGGTGACGGATGATGGTGAGATTTATTTTTATGAATGTTGAGTGACGACCGTATGAATGTTTTTATTTAAGAAAATTTTTAATTCTTCCGCAAATTTTAAGTAGTGTAGAATACGGTTCGTTTCACTACCGCCCAGTATACTGTGGTTTAGTCTGATCAGACGATTCATTTCACGTTATTGGCCACTTGCGTAGAACATATTCTCAGCATAAAATTATGACATGCTATTTCATGACAGGGCGTTCACTTATGATTTTCAGTTCAGTTATGCACGTATTATAATTACTAATGACATGATATTTCTACGTTACGCCAGACTCATGATATTTTTACCATGCATGCAATTTTATTGTTATTACTTGTTTTTTACGATATATGCATGCTGAGTCTTTAGACTCACTAGACTTGATTGTTGTAGGTACCGATGAGGTCGAGATCGAGGGCGGGGACCAGTGAGCCATCTTGGTTCGGCAGTAGTGGAACTCGAGGACCTCATTTTCAGTATTTATCATTTTATACCCAAACATATTATCTTTTGTTGGATAATTTCAAATTGTTATGTTGCAAACAGTAACTAGTTCCGCCGCTATTTTGAACATCAAACTTTTTATCAGTTTATTTCATGAATGAGACATTTTATCTATTTAAAGAGAAAATTTTAAATTTTCCGCAAATTTTCAAATACGAATTTCGGGCTTCTACAAAAGTGTCCATGGAGAACATATTCTCTCCTTGTATTAACTTAAAATGGATTATTTTCCGGCTAGCACAGGATGATTGGTCTTCTTTCGCAGGTAAGAACTAGGCTGAAACACGACTCCGGGCCTATGATAGGCTTGAAATCGCAAACTCAAAGTTATAAGTGTTGACAAGTTGAATATGAATGCTGACAAATTGAACGTGAATGCTGAATGTTTTTTTGTCACATTTAATGAGTTTATAAGCTTTCACATTCAGGATTCACATTTGTCAAACTTGAAGAAAAATACAATTGAAAACGGATTTTCGTGTTCACAACCTAGAGGAGCTTTATAAATAGAGCTCTCCTCCATCATTTGAATGTCCCACTTTTTCAGTTTTCTATTATCTCATTTATAGTATTTAAATGCTTAATTATATAATATTAGTGAGGTGTTTGTTCTTCTGTATTAAGAGAGTGTGAGTTCTTTTTAGAAATTTAGTAAGTGATTGTATAACATAAAATATTATAGTGAAATTCTTTTCATCTTGCCCGTGGTTTTTTAACCTAATAATTTTTATAGTTTTTCACATAAATCTCGATGTCCAATTTTATTCTTTATTTTCATAATTATATCTCAAGATATCGCACTTGGACCAAAAAGTGGTATGGGTGCTTTGATTTAAATTTTCTTAAAATTATGAATATGCTATTTTGTTGCAACCTAGACTGATCTTCTAAATCATAAAAGAATTTTTTGAGATTTTTTATTGAGACGAGATTAAATTGTTGTAGACATAATGGCGGACAGGTAGGAGATAGCGAAGTTCAACGAGAGCAATTTTATGTTGTGGAAAATATAGATACAAATAGTTTTAAGAAAAGAGCTTTGCTTGACGGATATTGAAGTTAGATCGAGGGAAATGAAGGACGATGGAAAGTGGAATGATAATGTTGTCCTGGATGTTCAGATATAAATACTTAAATATCACCTCTTCTTTCACTTAGAAAACGTTGAAACTCTTAGTGATCACTTTATAAGTTCTGGATATTTAAGAACCCACGTTCACCAAGAAATATCACAAAAACTAACGGTTATCTTGAACGGCTTGAGTTGGTAGGGTATCACAAAGTGAACCTTGAATATATTACAGATTCCAATATGTGTCTGCCAGATACAAATCCAGGAATTATACTTAGGGTGAACTTGAACTTAATGTGATAAATTATATATTATAAAGTATACTTTTGGATTAGACAAAAATATTGACTAGAATAAGAGTGTTCAAAAAAAAATTCATTTATTTGGGTATGTTGGGTCATTGATTTTAACCACACATTCACGGATTGCTTCATATAGTGCAATAATCTCGGCATGATTTGATGAAGTTGTTACGAGTGTTTGTTTCTGTGAATGCTAAGAAATTACAGTGCCTCCACGAGTAAACACATATCCAGTTTGGGAACGTGTCTTGTGTGGATTAGATAAGTATCCAACATCGGCGTAACCAATTATACTTGGATTAGCATATTTTGAATACAAAAGTCCCAAGTCTGTTGTTCCTCGTATATAACGGAATATATGTTTCATTTCGTTCCAGTGTCGCTTTGTTGGATATGTGCTAAATCTTGCCAATAAATTTACGACAAAAGATATATTAGGCCTTGTACAATTTGTAAGATACATAAGGGCACCGATAGCACTTAGATATGGTACTTCTGGACCAAGAATATCTTCATCATCTTCACATGGACGGAATGGATCATTTTCTATGTTTAATGATCTAACAACCATTGGAGTACTTAAATGATTTGATTTATCCATATTAAAATGTTTAAGGATCTTTTCTGTATAATATGTCTGGTGAACAAATATTCCACATTCTTTTTGTTCAATTTGTAAACCTGGACATTACTTTGTTTTTCCAAGATCCTTCATTTCAAA
The DNA here is from genome assembly GCF_022965805.1 of Primulina eburnea. Lineage (NCBI taxonomy): Eukaryota > Viridiplantae > Streptophyta > Magnoliopsida > Lamiales > Gesneriaceae > Primulina > Primulina eburnea. The sequence continues at coordinate 12,615,239 of NC_133105.1, forward strand.
TTATTTCTTCAAGTATGACACAACTTCTTGAATTTCTTTATTCGTTCCAATTATGTTTAAATCATCAACATATACAGCAATAATTACGCATCCGGATGTTGTTTTCTTAATGAAAACAGAAGAATATATTGAATTATTTACATATCTCTTTTTCATCAAGTGACCATTTAGCTGATTATACCACATTCGGCCGGATTTCTTTAACCCATATAATGATCTTTGTAATTTCACAGAATAACATTCTTTGGGTTTTGAACTTTGTGCTTCATGCATCTTAAATCCTTCAGATATTTTCATATATATATATATATATATATATATATATATATATATATATATATATATATATATATATATATATATATATATTACGATGAAGTGATCCATATAAGTAAGTTTTAACAACATCCATAAGACGCATTTCTAAATTTTCAGATACCTCCAAGCTAATCAAATACCGAAACTGTAATATCCCAAGTTTTTATTGTGCTATGATCAATGATTTCATGTTTTATGGTTATGGGATATTCATATATTGATATGGTCAAGTTTTAGTGTTGTTTATAGTTCATGTTATTGTCAATGGGTTAGAGAAATTATAGGGGCCTAGTTGTTGATGAATATGGGAATGGACAAGTTTTGGTGATGGTTTTATGCTTGATTTTAGAAGGAGTTTGGTTGTTAAAATTCATAATAATTGAGTGGAATAAGAAAAGGTTGGATAATAAGTCAAGAAAAGGCGTTTTTAGGAGTTCGTGTCGGAGGATTAGAGCTAGGGTGCAGCGTGTAGCGCTGCTGTGCGGCGCAGCAGCGCACCCGCGCTGCCACAGGCAGCGCAGGGGCGCTGCTGCGCGGGGCAGCGCTGCACCAGCGCTGCCCAATCGAGCGCAGGTGCGCTGCCCAATTTTTTTAAACGAAAAGTGTGGTTCCAAAATGCGATTTTAAGCTTGGGAATTGATTTTTATGCTTGGTATTGAGAAATATCTTCATTCCTTCATCTCTCATTTCTCTCTCATACGTTTCCTTCTCATCTTCTTCACCAAAATTCTCTCTACCAAATCTTCATCAAGTTCAAGGATTTTTGAGGGAACCTTAGCATCTCCTAGTCTAGGTGCTAGCTTCAAGGTAAGATCTTAATTATTTATGGGTTTTGTGAAGAATTGTTGGGTTGGATGGATACGTTGACTTCATGGATCTAAGTATATATTATGTTAATTCATAGTTTTTATGGTGTTTATTGTTGTAGGGATTCTTTTGAGGTCATCTTTGCAACCAAGTGTTGATTGGGTTGTAAGTAGAAGCTATTTCTTGTGCTCACATGATATATATGTATCCAAGCCATGTTTATTGATGTCTAGCTTCTTTTATGGTTATATTATGCCATATTCATTGTTATATATTCAAAGATCCAAGAATTCCATTGATTTCATTGATAAATAAGCTAGCAAACTATTGTGCCTATCAAGTGTTTGATGAATTGTCCCAATGAATTTCATATGCTACAATCCTTTGTGCATATCAAGTGTTTGATGAATTGTTCCAATGAATTTCATATGTTCCAATCCAAGAAATGATAGTAATTCATGCATGTCATTTGCCAATCACATGAAGAGTGTCTCTCACAGCCTGGTATATATTTTCATATATCACAGAGATGCTATACATAGATTATCTCTCACAGTCCGATATATATTTATATATATCAACATAGATAATATTCACAGGTCACAGATTACAAGTTACAGACTATCATTTCATTTCATGGTTATCTCTCACAGTCCGATATATATTTATATATATTAACAGAGATAACATTCACAGATTATAGATCATTGAGCTATTGTTCCATATTCATGCTATGGTATACCATCTATATTATTCTTTCATTATTGTTCATTGAAGATGGTATTGTTCACGTTTATTGCCATTGAGATATTTCAAGCCAAGCCATATAAATATGTATTTGTTATGTAAAGTTCTCTACTTACTGAGTTTTATCTCATTCCAGTTATTTCATGTGATGCAGGTAATAAAAAGATTTGAAGCAGATTGTCCAAGGAGAAGAAGTCAAATAGCTATTGAAAATGGAACAACTTTTATTTGGTTATGTTAATGTTTTATTGGTGTGAGTTGAACATTTAAAGTTTTAAAAATATCATGTATTTTATTATATACATTGTTGGTATTTGATTTATGATGTATTGAATTTATGTATTGTTTGGTTTGTATTTTATGAAAATGGTTACAATGGATATAAAGTATATTTTCTTTACGATAAATGCTTCCGCTGATGTCAGGTTATTTTTAGATTTAAAATGTTTATTTAAGTGGGGTGTTACAATTGGTATCAGAGCAATGTTCTTTGGACCATATATGACTTCTTCTGCCTAGGACAATCTGGTATGTTTTCAATCCTGCATCTATTGATTTTAACATTGACATTTGATTCTATTCCATTGCCATTGATGTATTCTTTCATTCTATCCATGTTAACATGAGCACCTATATAGGAAATGCCTACCAAGCGTAAGAATGTTGAAGGGGATGATAGTACTACTTCCTCAGATAAGACTACTCGTGTAGTAGATGAATTTACTAAGTTATTGAAAGATCAAGCTAAAGTTCATGGTGATCAGATCCAACAGTTATTGACTATGCAAACTACGATTCAAGGTCAAGCACAAGAAAGAATTCAAGGCGCGACAAATAATTCTGAAAATGGTGCTTATGATCGCTTCAGGAGGATGAATCCTCCTGATTTTATTGGTGGTCCTGATCCATTATTAGCTCTTGAATGGGTCAAAGCTTTGGAAGCCATCTTTGACTATTTGAATTTTCTGATCAAGATAAAGTTGGTTGTGCTGTGTTTATGTTGGTAAAGGCTGCTCGTATTTGGTGGGAAGCCACCAAAGTGACTATTAATGTTAAAGAACTGGTGTGGAACGAGTTTAAGGAATTATTTCATGCCAAATATTTTTCAAAGGAAATTAAGGCCAAGAAAGTGAAAGAGTTTTTGGAGTTGAGACAGGCTTCTTTGTCTGTTACTGAGTACCTACTGAAATTTGAAGAAGGTTGTGTGTTTGTTCCTTTTATTGCTGAGAATGACAAGGATAAAGGTGAACACTTTATTCGTGGTTTGAAGTCTGAAATTGTAAGGGATGTGCATATGTCCAAAGTGGTGAATTATCAAGAAATTGTGGAGAGAGCCTTACTTGCTGAACATGATGAGCACGAGATAGAGAAGGATAGACAGTTGAGGAGACAAGTTTTTCAAGCTAGAGGTCAGGGTCAGGGTTCAAGTGTGAATGTTAGAGGATGAGATTATAAAGGCAAAGGCAAGATGGATCAGCGTAGTAGATTTCCTATGCCTCCTACAGATAATGAACGACTATTGTGTGCCAAGTGTGGAAAGTCACACAAAGGAGAATGTTTAATTGGCAGCGGTCGTTGCTATAGATGTAAGGAAGTTGGACACACAGTTTATAACTGTCCTCTTTCTTTTGGAAAAGGAAAAGTGCAAGGTCGAATCTTTTCAATGACAAAGGAGGGTGCAAATCCTGATGCTTCAGTCATATCAGGTAATATTTTCATTTTGGGGAAAGAAGCACTTACCTTAATTGATACTGGTGCAACACATTCTTTTATATCTGAGGAGTTTATGCATACTATATCTGTTGAACCTACTGTGGTGTCTGTTCAATTTAATATTGTGTTGCCTTCTGGGGAAGAAATTTGGACAAATAGTATAATTAAGGCTTGTCCTGTGTTGATGGGATCAAGATTGTTGTATGCAGATTTAATTGTAATTTCAATGGTTGCATTTGATGTGATATTGGGTATGGATTGGTTGTCTGCTTATCGTGCTGTGATTGACTGTGTTAGCAAGACAGTAAAATTTTTAGCAGATGATTATGAGAAGGATTTATTTGTGGGTGGTACCTCTTCATTAAGTATCCCTATTATATCTTGCCTTCAAGCTACTAAATTGTTGAACAAGAGTTGTGTTGGTTATTTAGCTTCAGTTTTGGATACAAGAAAGGAAAGTAAAATACAGATACAGGATATTGATGTGGTTCAGGATTATCCTGATGTATTTGATGATGATGTACCTGGATTACCACCTGATCGAGAGGTAGAGTTTGTTATTGATTTAATTCCAGGTACAGCTCCAATTTCTAAGGCTCCTTACAAATTAGCTCCAACTGAAATGAAAGAATTAAAGAATCAATTGCAGGAGCTATTAGATAAAGGTTTTATCCGTCCTAGTTTCTCACCTTGGCGAGCTCCAGTGTTATTTGTGAAAAAGAAGGATGGATCATTGCGATTATGTATTGACTATCGTGAACTGAATAAGGTAACTATTAAGAATAAATATCCTTTTCCAAGGATTGATGATCTTTTTGATCAATTGCAAGGAGCAATAGTATTCTCGAAAATTGATCTTCGGTCTGGATATCATCAATTAAAGGTGAGAAATGAGGATATATCAAAAACTGTTTTTAGAACGAGGTATGGACATTATGAATTTTTGGTGATGTCTTTTGGATTAACCAATGCTCCTTCAGTGTTTATGGATTTAATGAATCGTGTCTTTGCACCGTATTTGGATACCTTTGTCATTGTTTTTATTGATGACATTTTGATTTATTCTAAGACACGAGAACTTCATAGAGATCATTTGAGGATTGTGTTGAACTTATTGAGGGAAAAACAATTATATGCAAAGTTCAAGAAATGTGAATTTTGGTTAGAACAAGTGGCATTTTTGGGCCATATTGTTTCTAAGGAAGGAATTTCTGTAGATTCTTCTAAGATTGAGTCTATTCAACAATGGTCCATTCCAAAGACAGTTTCAGATGTGAGAAGTTTTCTGGGTTTAGCAGGATATTATCGAAGGTTTATAGAGAACTTCTCAAAGATAGCATTGCCATTGACGAGTTTAACTCGTAAGTCAGTCAAGTTTGAGTGGACTATAGCATGTCAACAAGCATTTCAAGAGTTGAAAGATAAGTTGACTTCTGCCCCTGTGTTGGTACTTCCTTGTGGTACTGAAGATTTTGTTGTTTATTCAGATGCTTGAAAATTGGGGTTAGGTGCTGTACTGATGCAGCATGGGAAAGTGATAGCTTATGCTTCTCGTCAGTTAAAGGACTACGAGAAAAATTATCCTACTCATGATTTGGAGTTAGCAGCTGTGGTGTTTGCATTAAAGATTTGGCGACACTATCTTTATGGTGAGAAATGTGAAATTTTTACAGATCACAAAAGTTTAAGTTATTTGTTTTCACAAAAAGAATTGAATATGCGGCAGCGGAGATGGTTAGAACTTGTCAAGGATTATGATTGCACCATTAGCTATCATCCTGGTAAAGCTAATGTGGTTGCAGATTCTTTGAGTCGCAAGTCAAGTTCAGAATTAAATGATATGATTTCTAAATTTTTGTTGCTTGATTTGCAAAGAAATGAGATAAATTTGGCATCTTCAGGGTCAGTGGCTCGATTATCTACATTAGTTCTCCGCTCAACTTTGTTTGATCGAATTTTGAAGGAACAACAGTCTGATGTTCAGTTATTGGAGTTAAAAAGGAATAAAGAATTATCAGGAGTTTCTGAATTTGGAGTGAATCGTGATGGTTTGATTACCTTTCGAGGTAAAATATGTGTTCCTATTGGTGATAACATACGAAGAGAGGTACTCATAGAAGCTCACACGGCGCCATACTCTGTACATCATGGTGGTACTAAGATGTACCAAGATCTTCGACGTCTTTATTGGTGGTCAGGTATGAAGAAAGACATTACAGTATTTGTTTCTGAATGTCTAACCTGTCAGCAGGTTAAGAGTGAACACCAAAGACCGGCGGGATTATTGCAATCTTTGCCTATACCGCAATGGAAATGGGAACACATCACAATGGATTTTGTGGTTGGATTGCCAAGGACTCAGAAAGGTTTCAATTCTATTTGGGTGATTGTTGATCGATTGACTAAATCATCGCATTTTCTTCCTGTCAAGACAACATATTCTATGAATCCATATGCCGATGTATATATTCAAGAAATTGTGAGACTTCATGGTATACCGGTATCTATAGTGTCAGATCGTGATCCGAGGTTTACATCAGAGTTCTGGAAAAGTTTACATCGAGCTTTGGGCACGAAGTTAGCCTTTAGTACTGCCTACCATCCTCAAAGCGACGGGCAATCAGAAAGGGTTATTCAAATTCTTGAGGATATGTTAAGAGCTTGCACAATTGATTTCCCTGGGAGTTGGGATTCCAAGTTGCCATTAGTTGACTTCACGTATAATAATAGTTACCAGTCTTCCATTGGCTTAGCACCTTATGAAGCATTATATGGAAGAAAGTGTAGATCTCCTTTGTATTGGGAAGAGGTAGGTGAAAGAAAGATGTTGGGCCCTGAGTTGGTTCAACAAACAGCAGATGTTGTGGCGTTAATTCAAGAAAGATTGAAGACAGCTCAATCTAGACAGAAAAGTTATGCCGATGTTAGAAGACGGCCTTTGGCATTCGAGGTTGGTGATCATGTTTTTATCAAGATAGCTCCTCTCAAAGGAGTTATGAGATTTGGCAAGAAAGGTAAGTTAAGTCCTCGATACATTGGACCATTTGAAATTCTAAATAAGATTGGAGAGCGAGCCTATCGTCTTGCTTTGCCACCGGACTTGGACCGAGTTCATAATGTATTTCATGTATCCATGCATCGTAAGTATATTGCTAATCCATCTCATGTTCTTCGGTACGAGTCATTGGAACTTTTGCCTAACCTAAGCTATGATGAAAAGCCGGTTCAAATTCTTGATCGTAAGGTAAAGGTGTTAAGGAACAAAGAAATTGGCATTGTCAAGGTTCTTTGGAGAAATCAAGTGATTGAAGAGGCCACGTGGGAACCTGAAGAGGAGATGAAGCAACGTTATCCTAATCTATTCGTTAATAGGTAATTTCGGGGACGAAATTTTTATAAGGAGGGGATATTGTAATATCCCAAGTTTTTATTGTGCTATGACCAATGATTTCATGTTTTATGGTTATGGGATATTCATATATTGATATGGTCAAGTTTTAGTGTTGTTTATAGTTCATGTTATTGTCAATGGGTTAGAGAAATTATAGGGGCCTAGTTGTTGATGAATATGGGAATGGACAAGTTTTGGTGATGGTTTTATGCTTGATTTTAGAAGGAGTTTGGTTGTTAAAATTCATAATAATTGAGTGGAATAAGAAAAGGTTGGATAATAAGTCAAGAAAAGGCGTTTTTAGGAGTTCGTGTCGGAGGATTAGAGCTAGGGTGCAGCGTGTAGCGCTGCTGTGCGGCGCAGCAGCGCACCCGCGCTGCCACAGGCAGCGCAGGGGCGCTGCTGCGCGGGGCAGCGCTGCACCAGCGCTGCCCAATCGAGCGCAGGTGCGCTGCCCAATTTTTTTAAACGAAAAGTGTGGTTCCAAAATGCGATTTTAAGCTTGGGAATTGATTTTTATGCTTGGTATTGAGAAATATCTTCATTCCTTCATCTCTCATTTCTCTCTCATACGTTTCCTTCTCATCTTCTTCACCAAAATTCTCTCTACCAAATCTTCATCAAGTTCAAGGATTTTTGAGGGAACCTTAGCATCTCCTAGTCTAGGTGCTAGCTTCAAGGTAAGATCTTAATTATTTATGGGTTTTGTGAAGAATTGTTGGGTTGGATGGATACGTTGACTTCATGGATCTAAGTATATATTATGTTAATTCATAGTTTTTATGGTGTTTATTGTTGTAGGGATTCTTTTGAGGTCATCTTTGCAACCAAGTGTTGATTGGGTTGTAAGTAGAAGCTATTTCTTGTGCTCACATGATATATATGTATCCAAGCCATGTTTATTGATGTCTAGCTTCTTTTATGGTTATATTATGCCATATTCATTGTTATATATTCAAAGATCCAAGAATTCCATTGATTTCATTGATAAAGAAGCTAGCAAACTATTGTGCCTATCAAGTGTTTGATGAATTGTCCCAATGAATTTCATATGCTACAATCCTTTGTGCATATCAAGTGTTTGATGAATTGTTCCAATGAATTTCATATGTTCCAATCCAAGAAATGATAGTAATTCATGCATGTCATTTGCCAATCACATGAAGAGTGTCTCTCACAGCCTGGTATATATTTTCATATATCACAGAGATGATATACATAGTTTATCTCTCACAGTCCGATATATATTTATATATATCAACAGAGATAATATTCACAGGTCACAGATTACAAGTTACAGACTATCATTTCATTTCATGGTTATCTCTCACAGTCCGATATATATTTATATATATTAACAGAGATAACATTCACAGATTATAGATCATTGAGCGATTGTTCCATATTCATGCTATGGTATACCATCTATATTATTCTTTCATTATTGTTCATTGAAGATGGTATTGTTCACGTTTATTGCCATTGAGATATTTCAAGCCAAGCCATATAAATATGTATTTGTTATGTAAAGTTCTCTACTTACTGAGTTTTATCTCATTCCAGTTATTTCATGTGATGCAGGTAATAAAAAGATTTGAAGCAGATTGTCCAAGGAAAAGAAGTCATATAGCTATTGAAAATGGAACAACTTTTATTTGGTTATGTTAATGTTTTATTGGTGTGAGTTGAACATTTAAAGTTTTAAAAATATCATGTATTTTATTATATGTAATGTGGGTATTTGATTTATGATGTATTGAATTTATGTATTGTTTGGTTTGTATTTTATGAAAATGGTTACAATGGATATAAAGTATATTTTCTTTACGATAAATGCTTCCGCTGATGTCAGGTTATTTTTAGATTTAAAATGTTTATTTAAGTGGGGTGTTACAGAAACTTAATTGCATCCATCACGAGAGAATACGTTTATTCATAATCAATTTCAGGCCTTTTGAGAAAAACCTTGTGCGACAACTCGAGCTTTATATCTTACTATTTCATTTTTATCATTTCGCTTTCGAATACAAACCCATTATTATCCAACAGGTTTTTACCTTCTGGTGTAAGGACTATAGGTCCAAAAATATTACATTTATTTAGCGAATCCAATTCAACCTGAATGACATCTTTCCATTTTATCCAATCCTGCCGATTTTTACATTCCCCAAAATATTTTGGTTCATGATCTTCATTATCATTTATGATGTCGATTGCCACATTATAAGAAAATATATCATCAATTTCTTCTATATCTTTTCGGTTCAATATTTTTCCAGTATTAAGATAATTGATAGAGATTTCACGATTCTCGTCAGTTTGTGGTTTTGACAGAACATTTTGATCATCATGTGTTTTTTCAGGAACATCATTCTCTATTTTGTGATTATCATGTGTTTCTTCAGGAACATCATTCTCTATTTTTTGATCATCGTGTTTCTCTATGAATTTTCATTTTCGAGAATTTTTATCCTTGGAACCGACCGGCCTTCCACGCTTCAGCAGTTTTACGACATCATGAGTTTTTTCAATTTGTTTATTTGGAATTTCAATTCGAGCAGGAGCATTTACAACATGTATATATGATTTAGTTATCCCTTTTTCATCTGTAAATTCATCTGGTATTTGATTTGCTATTCTTTGCAAGTGCACAATTTGCTGTACATCTTTTTCACATTGTTTTTCTCTTGGATCCAGATGTAACAATGATGATACATATCATGTAATTTTATTTTCGGTATGTTTCTTGTCTCCCCCTAACATTGGGAAGATTTCCTCATTAAAATGACAATCAAAAAAACGTGCTGTGAACACGTCGTCTGTCTGATGTTCAAGATATCTAATGATTGATGGACTATCATAACCGATATAAATTCCAATCTTTCTTTGAGGTCCCATTTTTTTTCGTTGAGGTGGTGCAATAGGCACATACACCATACATCCAAAAATTTCTCATATGAGAAATGTCTGGTTCTTTACCATATGCAAGCTGCAATGAGGAGTATTAATGATATGCACTTGGTCTGATCCGAATTAATGCAGCAGCATGTAAAATTGCACGTCCTCATATAGAAATAGGTAGATTTGTTTTCATAATCATTGTTCTAGCAATCAGTTGCAGACGTTAAATCAATGATTTGGCAATCCATTTTGTGTATGCACATGAGCAACATGATGCTCAACAGTGATTTCCATAGACATACAATAATAATTGAAAGTCTGAGAAGTAAATTCACCAGCATTATCAAGTCTAATTTTCTTGATTGTATAATCGGGAAATTGATTCCTCAATTTTATTATTTGAGCAAGTAATCTTGCAAATGCAACATTTCGAGTTGACAATAAACATACATGTGAACATCTGTTGGAGGCATCAATCCATATTATAAAGTATCTAAATGGTCCACATGGTGGATGAATTGGTCCACAAATATCACCCTGAATATGTTCAAGAAACATTGGTGATTCAGTTTAGATTTTGGCTAGTGATGGTCTTATAATAAATTTTCCAAGAGAACATGTTTTACATTGAAACTTATTATTCTGAAAGATCTTCTGGTCTTTCATCAGATGACCATGTTTCTTCGCATCATTGTTGAACCAGGATGTCCTAATCGATCATGTCAATTTGTTAAAATTGAAGAATTGTCTACTACCATGTTTGATTCAATAGGACTTATATGTGTATAATGCAAACCAGTATGGAGCATTGATAGTTTTTCAATCACATATTTCTTTCCTGATTTATATGTGGTAAGACTCATATATTTCTCATTCCCTTCATTCATTGTTTGAGTATCATACCCATGAAAATATATATCATTAAAACTCAAAAAATTTCTTTCGATTGTGGTGAATACAAAGCATCATTGATCAAAATATTTGTACCATTAGGTAACAAAAATTGTGTTTTATCACAACCTTTAATCAAGTCTACAGAACCTGATATTGTATTCACCATTGTTTTTGTTGGTTTTAGTTCCAAGAAATATCTTTTATCTCGGAAGATAGTGTGTGTTGTACCACTATTAGGTATGCAAACTTCAGCTTTGTTCATAGCATTTTCCATATTTGAACTTCAAAAAAAATTATGCAATGAAATAAAACTACTGACAATACATTTATAAAAATAGAATACAATACATATGTAAAAATATAACACACGATAAAACATTATCATACGAGTACATGGAAAAATATTTTATATATATATTCCACCAGAAAATTGATCATTGTCAGAGAAATCAATCAGAAAATCTCCAGCATCAAAATGATTTGAATCACTCAAATGTTCACTATGTTCAGTAAAGTTGGTTTCCTTTTCTTTCCTCATTATTGATTCTTTATAAAGTTTACAAAGGTGCTCAAGGGCTCGACAAATACGGGACCAATGTCCTGGAATACCACATGTAAAACAAGAACTTTCAAATCTTTTTGAGTGATCTCATTTTCTCATGATGCCTTTTCAGTTGATGGTTTGGGACGCACTTTTGAGATTAGTTATAGAAATAACTATCTCGATTATTTTCAAAACCACGACCGCATCCACGACCACTTCCATGTCCACGTCCACGACCACGACCACAGCCTCGATTTCGTCCTCAACCAAAATCTTGTCTATAACTTTGATTTTGGTTTCCAGATTTAAATTCATTTTTGCTTAAGACATTTACTTCAGGAAATGCCGTTGAACCAGTGGATCGTGCCTGATTATTTCTCATTAACATCACATTATTCTTTTCCGCCACAAAGAGACATGCGATAAGTTCAGAACATCTTGAAAATCCACGCACTCTATATTTTTGTTGTAGAGTTATATTCGATGCGTGAAAAGTGGAAAATGTTTTTTCAAGCATTTCCAATTCAGTAATCTCGTGTCCACAAAATTTCAATTGCGAGATTATTCTATACATCGCCGAGTTGTAATCACTGACTTTTTAAAAATTTTGGAATCTCAACGTATTCCATTCATCCCGGGAGGTCGAAAGTATAACTTCTCTTATATGTTCGAATCTTTCTTTTAATCCCTTCCACAAAGCCATGTGATCTTTTTCAATTAGATATTCACATTTTAAGCCCTCGTCGATATGTCGACGCAAAAATATCATGGATTTTGCCTTTTCTTGTGATGTGGATATGCCATTTTCTTTTATGGTCTTATTTAGACCCAATGACTCAATATACATTTCTAAATCGAGAGTCCATGGCATAAAAATTTTCCCCGTAATATCAAGAGCAATGAATTCGAGCTTTGCCAAATTTGACATGGTGGTACTAAAAAAAATTACGATACATTTTATTAGTTAATGAATATTGCAATACAAAGTAATGGATAAACAATAAGTACAAGCATTCGTAAAAATAAAAAAATCACACGAGGAGGATATTCTCCGATAAATACAAGACTCGTGAGTATGATAACCAAAATAATTAAAAATAACCTTGAGAAAGCCATCTTCTTTTTTCTTTGAAAATTTGATGAAGAATAATTGTTTAGAGAAGAAGAGAAAGTTGGAGTGATTGAATAAGTTTGTGAGATCTTATTTAAAGGGAAAAAACTAGATGTTTTGTTACCGTTTATGACCGTTGGTGTACAAAAAAATAAATGTATGTATTTGTATAATTTTATGGTAATAATATGGTGTATATAATATTATTCATGTTTAAATAATTATGTATATCATATGACATTATTATAATGATGTGTCATAAGGAATTTTGTTTAAAAACCTTAAAGACTTTTATATTTGTCGTATCTCTTACCGAAAGTGTGGGATGTCGTCTTAACATCCTCCCAGGATTTATAACAAGTTTTTTTAAAAATTTATTTTTATTATTTCTGATCTTTATTATATAATAATATTATATTATATATTAAATATATACCCAATAAATAAATAAACAGTAAAATAAATATTATTACTTTTGTTAATTTTTTTTCTGTTTTGGAGCTTGGAAAAATATGGAGGACTTTTATAGCTTCGTGCTGATAATATATTATGAAAAAGTAAAAATTTATGGTAAAAATTAAAAATATCAAACTCTCAAAATTATCAAACTACACACTTTAGAATATTTTTTTATCAACTCAATTGTGATTTTCTTTACAAATGAGGATCTATTTATATAATTTCTTTACAAATAATCCAAAAATAAATTCATCATTACATACATCATCACACACTAATTTTCAATATTTACAACTCTTAATTTCAACATTCAAATATTCAACTATTATTTTTCAACATTCAAAACATATTTTTCAACAAAAATAACAAAAAGTAAATAGTAAGATGATTTAAATAGAATGTTCTGGCAAAATTAAAATATTAGATAATATATTATATACACAAAAAGAAAAACGAAGGAACAAAAAGTGGGTGGCTTGTCTTTGCAATGACCAGCAACTTTTAACTTATAATCAATTATTGTCATTATCATTATCATCATCATTAAATAGCTCGATGGGCTGAATTTTTTACATGAATAACTAAAAATATATATAAACCGGGCTGGGCATCAGACCAATATAGCACATGCATGAATCAGTCTCTAGTGTATGTTGAAAAAAAGAAGAAGAAGAAAAGATCAGTTGATCAACGAAAGCAAGTTTATATCTTTCAAGTCTGCATTATAGCACATGCATGAATCAGTCTCTAGTGTATGTTAAGTTGAGAAGCTAGAAGTATAATAGTTTAACACCATGCTCATAAATCTTGAAATAATGCAGACTTGAAAGATATAAACTTGCTTTCGTTGATCAACTGATCTTTTCTTCTTCTTCTTTTTTTCACTTTTGAGCATTCATATTTATAGTTGAAAAGGTTTAACGATTGAATAATGTTTTTCAATGATCATGTCTACTTACTCCCGATAGAAGAGCCTTGTCAGTTGTCACTATCATCATTGTACACTTGCAATAAATGTCATTTAATGCCCCTTAGCTTTTTATGACCGTAGCCGCCGTAGTTTCTGAAAAATTGATTGACTTTGGAAATTTGCAGAAATAATATATCATTCGGAGTTAGTATGATACTATGTCATAATACTTTAATATAAACGGCTTGAGTTCAACATATCCTCATCGAGTTGCTCATATATGACTAGTTGAAGTGCGGTTGGAGTTTTATTGTTATACTTGTGCATTTCATTTCTAATTTGGTCCGGTCAGAGGACAGATGATCTCTGTAGCTTGAGCTGATCGTAGTTCTCGAGTGGTCTGACTTGATCCAACAACTGGAAAACCTATAAATACGAAAGGTAAGCGGTTGGATCCTGAAATAGTTTGATGATGTGATAGACCTAAATTAATTGTGGAGATGAAAATAAAAAACCAGCAGCATTCGTTAAGAACAGTAGACAATATGAAAAGCACTGTGTCAAAAACAGAAGCAGTAGAACGGATAGAATATCAGAAACAGAAGAAGATGTTTTCTTACGGAACTAATCTTAAATGTTTCCGTTATTAAGGGTCACCTAGTACTAGTATTAATTGTAGCATTAATTACTGTACGAAGTCATTCAATCCGCTTTACCAATTTTAGTATAAAACAGGACTGATTGTTTTATAACTTTTCTGCAGGAACCTATTTCGGTAATAAAGTTGATTCCATCAGAAGTCAGAAGACATTTTCTGATTATAGATGTTGAACTCAGTCACCTATATATATGGAACAAACCCATATAGAAGAGGGCGCTGAATCTTTCTCAAGAATCAATTGTATTTCACAAAACAAGAAAACCACGAATCTTTGATATCTTCGAGTTCAACATAAAGAAAGTAGCACACGCTTCATAGCAAATATCTGATCTATTGAGATCATTTTGTGCTACTGTTTCTTATACTCTTCATAATTATTCACAGTACTCATATTTTATCAAGAAGAGTTTGTAAACTGAAAGAATCTTTTCAGAACTTTGTTGTATCGTATTTTCACTGTGTTGAGTAACTAAGAGTTTCAGTAGGCAAAGGGTAAGCCCTGCTGAAGTGGGTGTGTACAAGAGTTGTACTTTAAAATCCAAAGTCTTTTAGTGATACCTTCTGGAAACAGAAGAAGGGGAGATGTAGAAGACTTTATTTTCGAACTTCCATAAACAATTGCTATCTACTGATATTACTATTTTCATTCACTCCATCGGATTGTTTCTGCACTTAATATTGTAATCTGTTGGAAGTATTCACGACAAGATCAGCTACTATCTCTAACAGGATTCTAGCACCTTTTTTATCCTAGAAAGAAAAGAAGAAATTGGAGAAGAGTTCATTCACCCCCTCTAAACTCTTCCTAGATCCCCAACAATTGGTATCAGAGCGGGTTATTCTTGTCCCTGAAAATATATACAGATGGCACACTTCAGCAAGGTTCCCATGTTCTCGAAAGAAGATTTTGATGATTGGAAGATCCGTATGCAAGCTCACCTTGCAGCGCAGGATGATGACATGTGGTATATCATCACATACGGACCATTAAAGATCTTAAAGCCAAATACAGCTATTGCTGTTACTGAGGGTGCACCTCAAATGGTTGAAAAACAACGAAACGAATGGACTGGCGAACATAAGAAGAAAGCCAATCTTGATAATGTCGCGAAGGACATTCTTTACAAAACTCTTGATAAGAACACATTCAGCATTCAGCAAAATCAAGATGTGTTCTACTGCTAAAGAAATCTGGGAAAAGCTCATTCAGATATGTGAAGGAAATGAGCAAACAAAAGAAAATAAACTATCTGTAGCGATGCAGAAGTTTGAGAATTTAAAGATGAAGGCTGGTGAAACTCTAAATGAGTTTGATGAACGTTTTAGTAGCCTAGTTAATGAGCTAGCAGCTCTGGGCAAAGAGCACGGCAATCGAGAAATAGCGCTCAAAGTAATGAGAGCATTACCTAGAGAATGGGACGTGAAAACAATGGCTATGAGAGTCTCTAAAGATCTAAACAAGTTGGAATTATATGACTTGTTTGCTGACTTAAAAGCCTATGAGTTCGAACTAGAAGTAAAAGGTGGAGAAGAGCCCTTAACAAATCTGCCAACCAAGGCCCTTGCTGCTACTATCATTTCACAAGCAGTACATGTTACCCTTACTGAAAGTACTTTTGAAAAGACTGCTGAAAAAATCCGCAATGAAGCTATGTCCTTATTTGTGAAAAAGTTCTCTAGATTCATGAGAAAGAATCACCGAGCCTACCAAAACCCTAATCGCAACTTCAAGAAAGATTCACCATCTGGTGATATGGCGTGCTTCAACTGTGGAAAGATTGGTCACTTTATTTCTGATTGTCCAAAGCCCAAGAAAGATGACCAGAAGAAGAAAGAGTACAAAAGGAATGACAAAAAGTTCAGAAAAGACCGCAAAGCAATGATTGCTGAAGAAAGCAAATCTAAATGGGCAGATTCCAGCTCTGAGTCATCTGACTCAAAAATTCATTCTAGTGAAAGTGATGCAGAAGAGATTAAATGTCTTATGGCAGATGTTGAATCAAACTCAACATCTGAAGAGGTATTCGACTTTGACTATGACGAATTTACACGAACTGATTTAATTAAAGCATTACATGACATGGTATTAGAATACTCAAGACTTTCTCAATCATTCGAGGAAGTTAAGATTGAAAATCTAAACTTAAGAAATCAAGTCAGTAAATTCACTTGCTTGCAAGAGAATAGCTGCGATGATTTGAAAGTGGAGATGAGTAAGTTAAAAACCGAGAATGAGAGAGTAAAAGCAGATTACCAGACAATGAAATCTGAAAATCAGAAGCTGTCTTTTCTGGTAAATGCTTGGAATAAGTCTTCCATTTCATTGGAAAAGATGCAAGAATTGCAAAAGCAATCCGGAGATAGAAGTGGTCTCGGATTCAGCAATGATGAAAGCACTTCTGAAATCAGTACTCAGCCAGAACTGGATACCAGCAAAACAAAGTACGTTCGATTTGTTAAATCCA
Source organism: Primulina eburnea (assembly GCF_022965805.1). Classification (NCBI taxonomy): domain Eukaryota; kingdom Viridiplantae; phylum Streptophyta; class Magnoliopsida; order Lamiales; family Gesneriaceae; genus Primulina; species Primulina eburnea. Next base: position 12,632,160 of record NC_133105.1, read on the forward strand.
GTGTGGCATATGATCAGAAGTACCGACTGTTCAAGTTGAAAGAAATGTAAATCAGATGAACAGAAGAAAGAATTATGGTCTTGGTTATATTGAACCTAAGGGAAAAGTTGACCGAAGTTCTGGATCCAGTAGAGGATTCAACTCAGGAAGACAACCCCTTATGAAGGTTAAAAACTACCAGTACTATAATTCTAGACCTGTTCAGAAGTGATACAGGCTAGACAACAGGAACAGAAGGGAAGAACAACATTCTGAGATGCATAGAAATAATAGACCCTCTGCTGCACACACCTCTATGGATACCCAAAGTACAAAATCACCAAAAATTGTACAAATGTGGGTTCCTAAGGGACTAATAAGGTTGGACCCAAGTAGATTGGGTACCAGATACTAAAATTTGTGTTTGCAGGAACATGTAAAGAATGCTAAAGTAAGCAGATCCACATGGTATCTGGACAGTGGATGTCCCAGACATATGACTGGACAGAAAAATCTACTTTCAGAAGTAATGAGTTGTACTGGACCAAAGATAACTTTTGGGGACAACTCAAAAGGTAAAACCGTGGGTAAGGGAAATATTATCCATGGTAACATAACTATCAATGACATACTACTGGTTTAGAATCTCTGTTATAATTTAATCAGTATTAGTCAACTGTGTGATAATGGTTATTCTGTAGTCTTTCAGAAGCACACATGCATGGTTAAAGATTCTGCTGAGTCTACAGTATTAACTGGAAAAAGAGAGGGCAACACCTGCAGAGTTTCTTGGAACTTAGATCATGTTAATGCTCCTACATGTTTATTTACCTCTCTTAGTGATAAACATTGGCTCTGGGACAAGAGGTTGAATCATCTAAATTTCAAATCTATCAACCATCTCAGAAAGCATAATATAGTCGATGGTTTGTCTGACATTAATTTTGTTAAGAATCATGTTTGTTCTGCTTGTCAGCTTGGGAAACAGATAAGATCCAGCTTCAAGAACAAAGGTAGCAAAATCAACTTCAAGATGTTTGGAATTGCTGCATATGGACTTATTTGGTCCAATACCAATCATGAGCTTAGGGGGAATGAAATATACCCTTGTTTTTATTGATGATTTTTCTAGATTTACTTGGGTAATATTTCTTACTGGAAAATATCAAACCAGTAGCCTCCTGATCAAGCTTCTGAAAAAGATTCAAAATGAAAAATCCTTTTCTATCATTAAAAATCAGAAGTGATCGGGGTACTGAGTTCACTAACAGAATTCTTGAGTTGTACTTGGATAAACAGGGGATTTCATCATGAATATTCAGCTGCCGGAACGCCTCAACAAAACGGAGTAGCTGAGAGGAGAAACAGAACCCTTAAAGAAGCTGCTAGAACAATGCTAGCAGATGCGGACATTTCTTAGCGCTTCTGGGCAGAAGCAATCAACACTGCATGTTATACGCAAAACAGAACAATGATCAACAAAAGGCATAACTAGACTTCTTATATGATGGAAAATGAGAAAAGAGTAAGCCTAATATCTATATATGGTCCAATTTGAGTGAAATCTGTTCATGTTCTTGACGACAAAAGTCTCCGAAATATCTAATATGTCAAATGAGTAAAGGGACAAAATACTGACTGGATAGTGAAGATGATGCAGAAGCTAGTATAAAAGATGTTCAAAATCCAGAACCAGACATTCCATTAGCAGAACAAGAAGTACAAATATTAGACATACCAGTACCAGCAGCTGATAATCCAGAACCTGCTACTGGTTCAGAAGAGATCAATCCAAATATATCAAATCAGGAAGAAATCCCTTTAAACCCTTTTATTTGGAGAAAATCTCATCCTCCCTCTTTGGTTATTGGAAATCCAACAATGACTTTGAGAACCAGAAGGCAAATAATTAATTAATATATGCATGATGCCTTCATTTCTCAGGATGAACCTAAGAAAATTGAAGAAGCACTTCTGGATCCTAGTTGGATTGAAACTATGCAAGAAGAGCTGAACCAATTCAAAAGAAACGAAGTTTGGTTTCTAGTATCTAGACCATCTCACCAAGCTGTCATTGGAACCCGGTGGGTATTCAGAAACAAACTAAATGAAGAAGGCACAGTGATCAGAAATAAAGCAAGACTGGTAGCTCAAGGTTTTAGACAAGAAGAAGGAATAAACTATGATGAAACCTACGCACCAGTAGCAAGGCTCGAAGCTATCAGAATATTTTTGGCCTTTGCTGCTTTCAAAAATTTCAAAGTCTATCAAATGGATGTAAAAAGTGCTTTTCTAAATGGTCTACTACAAGAAGAGGTCTACATCGAACAACCTCTAGGTTTTATTGATCATTTATCACCTCATCATGTATTCAAATTACACAAAGCCTTGTATGGTCTAAAACAGGCACCTAGAGCGTAGTATGATACTATATCACAATTTCTAGTCAATCATGATTTTACAATTGGGACAGTAAAAAAAACTCTGTTCACTCTAGTCAAGAATAAACATATCCTATTAGTACAGATTTACGTTGATGATATTATTTTTTGGTCAACTAACCCCAAACTATGTGCAAAGTTTGCTAAGTTGATGCAGGATCAATTCGAAATGAGCATGATGAGAGAATTAACATTCTTCCTAGGATTACAGATCAAACAACTTGATACTGGAATTTTCATAAATCAAGCCAAGTATACTAAGGAGCTTCTGAAAAAGTTTGGCATGCTTCCACTCCAATGAGCTCATCTACCAAGCTTGATAAAGATAAAAGTGGAATTCCAGTAGAGATAACTCAGTATCATGGTCTTATTGGCTCATTGTTATAACTTACTGCCAGTAGACCAGATATTATGTTTGATGTTTGTATTAGTGCAAGATTTCAATCTAACCCTAAACAATCTCATTATATTACTGATAAACGTATTTTGAAGTACTTGAAAGGAACTCAAAATGTCGGCTTATGGTATCCCAATGATTCATCGTACAATCTTATTGGATATTCAGATGCTGATTATGCAGGTTGCAAATTAGACAGGAAAAACACAAGTGGTTTCTGTCAATTCCTTGGTGATAGGTTGATCTCCTGGTTTAGTAAAAAGCAGACTTCTATAGTCACATCTACTGCAGAAGCAGAATATCTGGCTGGTGGAAGCTGCTGTTCTCAAATACTATGGATGCAACAACAATTAAAAGACTACGGAATTCAGGCCTCAGAATCACCTATCTTCTGTGACAATACCAGTGCCATTGCAATCACACAAAATCCAGTACTTCATTCCAGAATGAAGCACATAGATATCAGACATCATTTCATCATAGATCACGTGCAGAAGAAGTACATTCGTCTGGAATATGTCCCTACTGATCAACAAACATCAGATATCTTTACGAAACCTCTGTCTGAGAATAAATTCTCTTATTTTTTAATACACTTGGATTGATAGAATTAAATTAATTGTTTGTTATCTTCATTCCATTGATGTACTGTGATTTAGTCCTCTCTTGTGATTGTTCAGTTTTATTTTGCAGACAATAAAAGCTAAGAGAAAGAGACAATCAGTAAACATAATATAAGAATTTCATTAATGATAGAAGCGAGGGCGTACAATCTTTATTTCTTTTTTAGCATACGCTCTCCAGATTGCCAACCAAGTGGACAGCTCTCCGGTAGAGGTACGCAGAAACTCCTCTAAAAAAGCAATGCTCATTTAAGAGCATGAGGAGGTAGACGCCATCTTCAGCGAAGACGTCTGCGCTATCAGAACTATGAAGACGTCGATAATACTTCTCCATTGCTAACAGCTCCTTGGAGAAAGACACCAGCCCACCTTCAAAGGCGGACTGAAGCTCCTGGACCTTAGTCTAGGTAGCAAGTGCCTTTTCCAGCACCTTGTCTTCAATTACCTCCTTCCTTGCAGCTATCACATCCTTCATGAACTCATCGGCCAAATCAGGACTTTTCTCTCTTGCCATATTCTTTCTGTTTAAAAGTAACTATATGGCTAACCTCTATGCCTGTATTTATAAATGACAAACCAGGTACCAAAGATCGAGGTAATCATGACTGCAGTAGGAAAGCGTTCTGTGTCAAGCTATCGACGGTTCAATTACCAAGAATTATCATTTAATAAATTGCATTAATTTAGGGGTAACTTTATTCTGATTATAATTTATTTTATGTCAGATGCAGAAGGTGATTTGTCTTTTCGATAAAACAAGGCATTCTTTTCTTTCTTCCAATAGAAGCTATCATAAGACGACAAATTCCCTTCTGAATTATTTTTTATTTTTATCATTTATCAGTTATATACTATTCAGTTATTCAACTGAAATTTTATTAAGGAACCTTTTCGGTACATTAAACGATGAAGAAGTGGAAAAGTCTCAAGTCAATCGAAACGTCTTCTGGTTTACCAGACTAAGCTTTTCTTACTCAAACTATTTTATTATTCAATGAAAGCAGTAGATAAACAAAATATGTCAAAATATTCTTTAACCAGAAGCTTTACATTGATTTTATCTACTACATTTGTTGATATCAGCAGCTTGAAGTACTTTTCTTGTTGCAAAGTACTTCAGCAGGAAAAAGATGGTCTTCTTCGAAAAGATCCAGCAAGCTTGGGTCTTATAAGACTCTGGCAAGCTTGGATCTTGTCAGCACTAACGTATTTGAAAAAGATGTCTTCAAACATCTGCTTACGAGAGACTGAAAGTTGTCTTTGGAATTCCTCTGCTGCTTCTGACTCTGGAGAAGACTCCGAGAGATCACTTGCACCTATCATGTGTATTGGTTTGTTAAAAGAAATCTTGGTTTATTAAAAGAAATCTTAAATGAATTAGTTTGTGAACTTGCAGGCACTTATATAGAGTCTCAGAAAGCTGAAGAGACGGCAATTTGGTTACATGAATACCAAGATTCATCCCTCTTGTTCTCAGATATCACATCTCTGCATTTATTGGTTGCATTTATCGAGGGGGAACAGTATCTTAGTCAGACTAAGATTTTCATATCTTTTTCGAAAACGGATAGAATGTCTGTCCTTTTGATAAAACAACAAGTCTACTGGTTTTATCAAAGTGCTCAATTATTTCAGTACTTTAAAAACTTCCAGTAAACGTTATCATAAAACAACAACTTCTCTTCTGATTATTTCAAAAGTAACTGCTTGGACAACCCGCTATTTTCACTGAGATTCAAAATTATTAAAATCATTGGTCAGTCTGACATGATCTGGCTATCATTTCAAAATACTCAACTGTTAACATATTGACACGTGTCCTTGTGTTTACATTGACAGTTGTACATTCTTTTAATATATCAATTTCTTACTTTTCACCGTTACTGCTTCAAAACTTATCTACTCAGCTACTGCTTTCTCTTAAATATTTCTTCTCTACTGCAAAATATATCTGATTCATTTCTACAGAAATGGCCGGAGCATATACTCTTAATGCCTATCAAGTCAACTTTACTTCAGTTCTCAATATCAAATATGAGAATCTTGTCAAAATGTTCCAAGCCCTAGAAAAATCAGGACTCCGAAAATTCTTGGAAGCACCTGCAGCGATTTACAAAACCGCCCTTTTGGATTTCTATGCTAGGGCAACTATTCAAGAAGAAAAGATCATTCATTCTCAAGGAGGCGCATCCATCTCCATTGATGCCTCACTATTGGGATCAACCTTTTTCCTCCCATGTTCAGGTATTTCTGAACTCTCCGATATTTATAAGCAAGAGATGTCTACTGCTCTCAGCACTTTCTCAGCTTCTGGAGACGAACTGTCTCCATCTTACTTCAAGAAGCTTCTCAAAATAGAGTATCAAGTACTTGCTAACATTGTGGCAAAGGCCTTATTGGTCAAAGCTGGCACGTTTGATAAACTGACAAAGGAGAAAGTCCAAATGATGGTTGCCATCACTTCAGGAATTAAAATGGATTGGATTCGTTTCTTGTTTCGAATTATGAAAGATATGGTTACAAGGAAAAGCTCTGGATTTGCTGTTCAGATCATCACAATGCTAAAAGATACTGGTTTTGCCTTTACAAGTGAACAGGATGCTGCTTCTGTGACAATGATTGACGCTGACAATGTACTCGCTTTAAGGCCCAAGCCAACTGTGGCTGAATTTGTTGCTTTTAAAAGGGAGATTGGAGACACTATTTCTAAGGATCAAGGATTTCAAAAGAAGATTAAAAGAAAGAGAGTGGTTATCTCTACTGATTCTGACAAGACAGTGTCCGAGGAGTCTGTTGCTCCCATTCAACCATCTCTGCCCCTACTCCCAGCAAAAAGAAATCTCGAACTATTCTTCGGATCAAGAAGACAGCAGCAATCTCTGAATTAGATAGTGTTCCGATAAGGCAAGTGTTTCCAGAAGTTGTTTCTTCTGCACGACCCACTGCTCCTATTTCACTACCAACTGCTATCTCTGTTCCAACAACATCTACTGCTTCAACTTTCAGACCTGTGTCTAGAATTGTTATTCGAGAATCAACTACGTGGTCTTCTGCTTTTCGACCCGTATTGCATGTCTCATCATCTGCTAAAGGGAAAAAAACTGACTGAAGAACCACAATCTCTTGGACCCAAGACATTTGTGACAACTGGTGTTGATCTTCACTTAGCAGAAATAGAAAGTTCTGCTAGTGACGACATAAATTTCTTTGATGAATGGCACAAAGTTCGAGTTTTTCATTCTTTCTCATACTTCAAGAAGAAAGGCTCTTATGCAAAAATGATGAACACTGAAAGGAAAGTTTTAAGTTTCCCAAAACTGAAAATGTGATTGAAGCCATGCGTAGACGAGGCTACATCTTTGAACAGCTAAAATGTCAGAAGTTAGAATCTGTTCTGAAAACACTCGAATCAAATTTTGATCATACAATTCCTACTGATGCTCAAGATAAACATGTTATTCATGTTTTGAATGCAATATTGAGACAGATGAGCGAGCAACTTCTTGCTCAAGAACAAGCCTTTGGAGAGCCCATTCAATATCATGTAGGCTTTGATAAGTGCAAGATTTGCACTTAAATTATATTAGAATCCTTTTAGAATTATGCTTGTTTCGAACAGAATTATGCGTTTTTTTGGTTAGTTTCTGTTGTCATTACAGGAATGGGGAAAATAGCGAAGACGAAGCCAAGTGGACCAAGAAGTGCACGACCATGAGCGCGCCACCGGACAGATGTGTACGCGCGGCCGCGCCAATTCACGCGCAGGTACGCGCGCACCCATACAAATGCAAGACCAGTGAGTCGCGCCCCATCGCGCCACATCGCGCGCAGCCACGCGCGCAAAGACAAGCACCCGAGCAGAACATCGCGCGCCACCGCGCGACATCACGCGCACCCGCGCGCGCACAGAAGAAGCGAATGCACAGAAGCTTGCGCGTGGGTGCGCGAGATTACGCGCAACCACGCGCACACATGCACGGCCAAACACAGTAGCGCGCGCAGCAGCGCGATATCACGCGCACCCGCGCGCACGGTGTCCCAGAAATCACTATATGATGCGCACCGCTAGGTCAGAAGGGGGACACGCCGTTTTGGACGAAAATACAGACCAAGACTCGGAGCGAAGGCGAGACGAAGGCACGACACGCGAAGATCGATCACAACTACGAAGAACGACGGATCTGGGGACAGAGACGACGCTTCGGATTTGTTATCTTTCCCTTTGTCTCTTTATTTTATTGCGTGGCGATGTCTAGAATCACAAACATGTCTTGTTTTCTCTTGGATTTCGTGATGAACTAAATTTTCATTCTAGAGGTTGACGTAGCTTTGTCTATACGATGATTTGACGTGGATATTTTTATGATTGGATTCCGTTTTATTTAATTGTGTTCTCTACTCTTGTTTCATTGCAATTTACTGGCCATAAATTGTATGTTGTGATTATTTCTGCAACTCGGGAGAGGGACTAGGATTATAGATCACTAGAGGCACATCGTGGGATGTTTATATCGTTCGGAAGGAGTATAACTTTTGCGAGGATTAGGTAAGAACATTAATTGCATCTATCAATTAAACTTAGATTTGTATTAGGAATAATTGAATCGAAGTTTGAATGATACAGTTATTCGTCGCTTGGGAAAGGGGGAATAAAATACGTAAGTGTTCTTGGCCATTAAATAATAGGAATTCAAGAATTTAAATGCTACCAGGAAGAATAATCGTAGAAACTTAGTGAAATCATTCCTCTAGATATTTTATATCACTGATATTTCTCCATTCGGTAATTCGAATTATTATTCATTCGCAATTTAATTGTTTTTAACAAACCAATTCTTGTACGAATTTTCTAGATAAAGTTTGGACTATTTTAATTACAAGAATTGATATACAGTTTTACACACACTCCTCGTGGGATCGATATCTGTACTCTAACCAGTACTAAAACTTGACACCGTACACTTGCGGTAGTGAAAACACGCAACAAGTTTTTGGCGCCGTTGCCGGGGAGTGTCAAATTTGAATTTATATCAGTATTGTTACCAATTATTCTAGATTTTAATTTAGAGCTTTTATTTTATTTGTTTTATATTGATTAGGTTTTTCATTTTTTCCTGTTTGACAGTGTATGCTAAGATCGCAAAACTCTGACTTGCTTATTTTTTATCCGGAGATCGAAAGAACTGCGAGAAGATTGAGGAAAGCAAGAAGAGAAGAGATCCAAGCAATGGCTGAGAACAGAGAGAATGACAGACACGCCCAGCTAGAGGCGATTCCTATCAGAGATCACTTCCGACCAGTGATCAACAATCATTACTCTGGTATTGCAAGAGGGGCAATCAACGCCAATAATTTTGAATTGAAGCCAGATTAATCAATATGGTTCAGTAAAACCAGTTTGCTGGGACAGCCACCTATGATCCTCACGTCCACATGAGAACCTTCTTGGAGATAACGGATACGGTAAAGATTAATAATGTTCCTGATGATATTATTAGACTGCGTTTGTTTCCGTTTTCTCTTAGGGATCAAGCTCGAGGATGGCTCCAATCGTTTCCCTTGGGAAGCATCACGACATGGCACGAGCTGGCGACAAAATTTCCGGCAAAATATTTTCCCCCTGCAAAGTCTGCACAGTTGAAGATTGAGATTAGCACGTTCAGGCAGACTGATTTGAACAATTGTATGAGGCATGGGAAAGATACAAGGAGTTGTTGAGAAAGTGCCCAAACCATGGCTTCGAAGACTGGGTGCAGATTGAATTATTCTACAACGGTCTAAATGGGCAAACAAGAGGAACAGTGGATGCTGCAGCTGGTGGCACGATCTTTGCCAAATCTCCTGAGCAAGCTTATGACTTGCTCGAACATATGACAATAAATAGCTACCAGTAGCCGTCAGAAAGGGCAGGAGAAAAAAGGACAGCTGGAGTTTATGCTGTGGATCCCATTACGTCACTCACTGCACAGGTATCAACACTGACCACACAACTCGCAGCTATAAACAAAGTGAGCATATCAGAAACTGAGATTCCATCAACTGTTGCTGAAGAACAATCTATTCCTGAAGAAGCTCAGTACGTCAACAACAGAAATTTTGGAGGATTTGAAGGATATCGAGGTAACCCTCCCCCTAATACTTATCATCCAGGATTAAGAAATCATCAAAATTTTTCTTATGCAAATAATAAGAATGTGTTGAATCCTCCACCGGGGTTCAATACATCAAAGAGGGAAGGGAAACCTTCGTTTGAGGATTTAGTAGGAACATTTGTTGCTAAGTCCGGCAAGAGAATGGCACGGACTGAATCTCGCCTTGACAATATGGAAACTCACATGGGAAATATGGGTGCCACAATGAAATCTTTGGAAACTCAAATTGGACAGTTGGCTACCGCATTGAGAGATCAGAATAGGGGTCAGTTTCCTAGTAACACCGAGGTTAACCCGAAAGAGCAGTGCAAGGCAGTCACTTTGAGGAGTTGAAAGGAATTGGATGTACAAATTCCTAAAGAGAGAGTGGAAAGTGAAAAGATAGTTGAAGAAGGTAAAACTGATGAATCCAAGATAGAAGTTGAAGTTGAACGACCTCCAGTTTATAAACCGACCCTTCCATACCCTCAGAGATTCAAAAAGAAGAAATTGGATGATCAGTTTGCAAAATTTTTGGAGATTTTTAAGAAGATACACATTAACATACCATTTGCTGATGCTTTGGAGCAAATGCCGAATTATGCAAAGTTTATCAAAGATGTGATGTCTAAGAAGAGGAAGCTGCCGGAGTTTGAGACTGTGAACCTTACCGAAGAGTGTAGCGCCATACTGCAGAAGAAGCTACCACAGAAATTAAAAGATACAGGGAGTTTTACTATTCCTTGCTTTATTGGTGGTTCTAAATGTAGTAAAGCTTTATGTGATTTAGGAGCGAGTATTAATTTGATGCCATTTTCTATTTACAGGGAGTTGGAGCTTTTGGAGAGGTTAAACCAACCACGATCACCTTGCAGCTTGCGGACAGAAGTCTCACGTATCCACGTGGAATCGTCGAAGATGTATTGGTAAAAGTGGATAAATTTATCTTTCCTGCTGATTTTGTGATTTTAGATATGGAAGAGGATCATGATGCTCCACTAATATTTGGGAGACCGTTTCTGGCAACTGGAAGGGCTTTGATAGACGTGCACAAGGGTGAACTCACCCTGAGAGTTGGAGGGGAAGCTGTCATCTTTAATATCTACCACCCCATGAAGGAGTCAAATGAGGTAAGCACTTGTAAAAGCATTGATATTTTAGACTCATGTATGTCTTTTGATTGTGCAGAAACTAGGGATCCCCTGGAGAGCTGTTTGATAGGTGCTGCAGGAACTGCTGATGAAGACGACTGGGAAGTGAAAGTGCAACTCGTGGCTCTTGATGGATCAAAGAAAGAAAGGAGAAAAGATGCACTGCCTGAAGAGTTGAATGTAAATGAGAAAATTGAGGTAAAAGCACCTTTTCCTGACTTAAAGGAACTGCCAAGCCACCTTTGTTATGCATTTTTAGGTGAAAAGTCGACATATCCGGTAATCATCTCTTCCTCTCTTACTTGTACTGAAAAAGATAAATTATTGAGAGTATTGAGGAAATTTAAATCTGCTTTAGGATGGTCGATTTCTGATATTAGGGGAATTAGCCCCACTATATGCATGCATAAAATTTTGATGGAGGAGTCGTATACTCCTTATGTGGATCACCAGAGGAGGTTGAACCCAGCAATGAAAGAGGTTGTGAAAAACGAGGAACTGAAATTACTAAATGCTGGTGTGATTTATGCCATTTCTGATAGTAATTGGGTGTCTCCTGTACAAGTTGTACCAAAAAAGGGTGGAATAACTGTGGTGAAAAATGAAAATGAAGAACTGATATCTACTCGTACAGTAACTGGCTGGCGAGTTTGTATTGATTATCGAAATTTAAACAATGCCACACGTAAAGATCATTTTCCACTGCCTTTTATTGATCAAATGCTTGATAGAATTGCTGGCTATTGTCATTATTGTTTTTTAGATGGCTATTCAGAATATAACCAAATTGCTATAGCGCCAGAAGATCAGGAGAAGACTACTTTCACGTGTCCCTATGGCACGTTTGCTTTTCGGAGAATGCCGTTTGGGCTATGCAATGCACCTGCCACTTTCCAGAGGTGTATGATGGCCATTTTTGCATATATGGTGGAGGAAATAATGGAAGTCTTCATGGACGACTTTTCGGTATTCGGTTCGTCGTTTGATCATTGTTTACATAACTTATCCCTCGTTTTGCAGAGATGCCAGGATAAGAACCTAGTTCTTAATTGGGAGAAGTGTCACTTTATGGTCAAAGAGGGTATTGTTCTCGGACATAAAGTGTCGTCTAAGGGATTAGAGGTGGACCGAGCTAAAGTCGTCGCGATCGAAAAACTTCCCCCACCAAAGAACATCAAAGGAATACGGAGTTTTCTCGGACATGCGGGGTTCTATCGTAGATTTATTAAAGACTTTTCCAAAATTACTAAACCCCTGTGTAACTTGCTTGAAAAAGAGTCGACTTTTATATTTGATGATGATTGTTTGCAGGCATTCGAGAAGATTAAAATGGCATTGGTGACCGCACCGATCATGATAGTGCCGGACTGGAAGGAGCCCTTTGAACTAATGTGTGATGCAAGTGATTATGCAGTGGGCGCGGTCTTAGGCCAAAGAAGGGACAAGATGTTTAGGGCGATTTACTACGCAAGTCGTACGATGGATGCTGCTCAGCAGAATTACACTATGACCGAGAAAGAGATGCTTGCAGTAGTGTTTGCCTTCGACAAATTCAGGCCTTATTTGATTGGCACAAAGGTAATCTTTTTCACTGACCATGCAGCCATTCGCTACCTTTTCGCCAAGAAATATGCAAAACCACGCTTGATAAGGTGGATTTTGCTACTACAAGAATTTGACTTAGAGGTCAAGGATAAAAAAGGTAGTGAGAATCAAGTAGCTGATCAATTGTCGAGGCTTGAGTTGGAGGAGAAGAAAGAAGAGGGAGCTATACAGGAAACTTTTCCGGATGAGCAACTCTTTGAGGTAAACACTGTAATTCCTTGGTTTGCTGATATTCCCAATTTTTTGTCCTGTGGTACCCTTCCTCCAGACCTGAGCTATCATCAAAAGAAGAAGTTTATCCATGATATCAAGTTTTATTATTGGGATGACCCATTTGTGTACAAGAGGTGTGCTGACCAAGTGATTAGGAGATGCGTGGAGGGTTTCGAAGCCCAACAAATTTTGGAGAAATGTCATTCTTCACCATATGGTGGACATTTCGGAGCATCACGAACAGCAGCTAAGGTATTACAATCTGGTTTTTACTGGCCTACTTTGTTTAAGGATAGTTATACCTTAGTAAAATCATGTGATAGATGCCAAAGGCTAGGAAACATCTCTAGGCGTCGCGAATTACCACTGATAAATGTTTTGGAGGTGGAACTTTTTGATGTTTGGGGCATAGATTTTATGGGACCCTTTCCCCCTTCTTTTGGTAATTCTTATATTCTGTTAGCTGTTGATTATGTATCGAAATGGGTGGAAGCAATCGCCACCAATACTAATGACTCTCATGTTGTAGCGAAATTTGTGCATAAGAACATCTTCACCAGATTTGGAACACCGAGAGCCATCATAAGTGATGAAGGTACGCATTTTTGCAATAGAATTTTCAACTCACTTTTGGCTAAATACAGCGTGAAGCACAAAGTGGCACTAGCATATCACCCTCAATCGAATGGCCAAGCTGAAGTATCCAACCGGGAAATTAAGCAAATTCTGGAAAAGACTGTCAACACCAACCGGAGGGATTGGGCTATGAAGTTGGATGATGCGTTATGGGCTTATCGGACCGCATTCAAGACGCCTATTGGGATGTCTCCCTATAGGTTAGTTTTTGGGAAAGCATGCCACTTGCCTGCCACTAGAACTGGAGCACCGAGCATTTTGGGCAGTTAAAAAGTTGAACTTCGACCTGAAAGCTTCTGGCGATGTCAGAAAACTGCAGTTAAGTGAGATGGATGAATTCAGAAATGACACATATGAAAATGCCAAAATCTACAAGGAGCACACTAAGAAGTGGCATGACAAAATCATTGTCCGAAGGGAGCTCAAACCAGGACAACAAGTACTACTATTTAATTCTCGTCTAAAGTTGTTTCCTGGTAAGCTGAAATCACGTTGGTCAGGGCCATTTGTAGTGGAAACAGTATATCCTCATGGGTCTATCGAGTTGAAGTGCAGTGATGGACGAACTTTCAAGGTCAATGGACAGCGGGTTAAAGCATACTATGGAACCGAAGTGAGGAATATTGACAATTTCAGTCTGAGTGAACCCAATTGAGCAAAACTGGTAGTCAGGCTGATGACGTTAAACCAAGCGCTGTGTGGGAGGCAACCCGCATTTATTAATTTCGCAGTCGTTCTACTTTATTATTTTAACTCAATTTCTTAATTAATATTTTTAATTTTCTATATTTAAGTATTAATTTGAATCGTTTTATTTTTGCAGGTTAATTTTTTTTTAAAAAAGTGTGAAAATACAGATGCATGCGCGCCCCAGCGCCAACTCTCGCGCGACCGTGCGCATATCATTCACGAAGGAAACCCGAGACGAGCGCGCGGCTGCTCCATATTACGGGCGATGGCGCGCACTCAATTATTGGTAGGAACCAGAAGCTCGCGTGCGGCCGCGCCACATTTCGCGCCACCGCGCGAGCTCATTTATTTCCAGAATACAGTGGCGCGCGCGCGGCAGTGCCACATCACGCGCACCCGCGCGGCGTAAAACTTCAAGCAAAAACAGAAGCTCGCGCGCAGCCGCGCCACTTCTCGCGCGACCGAGCGCATCGCACAGCGATTTTTTAAAAAAACCCTACCCATCGAATTTTTCACACACAAAACACATTCTCCTCCACACCACAGCCGCCTCCCTAAATTTTTCTCTCCACCAAACTTCATCCCCTACCCAAATCACACCCAATTTTACTCCTCTCCACAAATCTTTATCTCCAACTCATACTCCACCACCTCCATAAATCAATTCAACTCCTTCTTTCAAATCAACTACAAGCAAGCATCAAACGCCGCCGCCGTCTCCGCCCAGCGCCGCTGCCGCCGCAGCTTCCTCTTGCTGCCGAGTGTCACCTACTGTCATCTCCGGTTATTTATCTACACTCAAGGGTACCTTTCTTTCACGTGTAATTATTTGGGCATAATTTTCGGATTTCAAGCAATTGTAGGTGGATTTTGTGTGTATATTGTTGATTATTGGTGTGACAAGAATTGGAAATTATGCCGCCGAGAAAAAGATCAAAAGATGGAGCTTCCTCATCTCGTTCCTACGATGCGCACAAATTTTGGAACGAGGAAGCCTTTCGGGTATATGAGAGCACCATGTCTCGATCTATCATTCCTGAAAGAGGGCTAGATATGAGCCACCTTGATTGTAATATAATTGAGGAAGTTGTGCGACGAAGATGGGTAGATATAGCACAATCTCCGCCAGACGTTGTCATATCCGTAGTCCGTGAATTTTATGCAAATTTGAGAATCAAGCATGAGGAATACGGAGTTTTGGTGCGAGGGCAACTCGTCTATTTTGATTCGGCCACCATTAATGTAATCTACAATCTGCCGGAGTTTGAAAATGACGGGTACACAGAGTTGATCACTGGGGATGTAAACTATGATCAGATTATCAGGACCTTGTGCATCGAGGGTGCAGAGTGGCGATTGAATCAGGGCTCCCCGGTTACGCTGAAGAAATCTGATCTACGTCGTGACCCACGCCGGGCATCTTTTATTCTCTCACGGATCATGCCCTCCTCCCATCAGACTGAAATTACAAAAGACAAAGTGGCGTTGATTTACGCCATCATGACTGGGCGAACCATCGATCTTGGGAAGCTCATTCACAGCTATATCATGCGTACTGGCACGGGACTCATGACCGTCAGCCTCCCTTGTGCACATACTATCACCGCCTTATGTCTTCATGCCGGTGTGCAATGGGGCGCCGATGAACAGGTCTTGAAAGCCAAGGGCCCAATCACAGTATTTGAGGTAGAGCGTTCGCGCTTTAGCGACGAGATAGAACGACAAGAGGCTAGGGCAGCTTATAATAGGAGGGCCAGAGCACGCCAACCACCACCACCACCTTCGATCCCTCGATCAAGTTTGGGAGATTGCATGTTCCGACTGGAACAGGATATACGGGTCGAACGCCAAGAGCAAGCTGAACACCGACACACTACTAGTACCTTCATGTCTTTTATGATGGACTTCACATCAGTGCTCGCCCAGCGTTTCCCACCGACTGGACCCGACGATGTTCCTTATCCACCACATCCAGTCTGGCCACCACAGTACCCACCACCAGTTCTATCACCACCGCAGCCCATGGATGATGATGATGAAGAGGCTTCGAACGATGACTCGAGCCCCGAGTTCTGACACTTGGGAGCGAGGTATGTGTTGTCATGTTCTTCATTTCTATACATTGAGGACAATGCATACTTTAAGTTTGGGGGGTTGGTGCAATTGCTTTGTAGTTAGTTTTTTTTATTTATTGCGTAGTATTAGTTAATTTGAATTTTTTTTATTGCATGTTAGAACTTGTTAGGTAGCGTCATGGATAAGCAAAATGTGTGACCAATGATGAAAATTGAATTGCGATCCTGAATATATATGTGTTCATGATAACCTCAGAATCACAATTATTTTGCACGGTCGTGTTGTTGATACTATCGTTGCTTAGAGACAAGTTGCATGCCTATGATGCTAAATAGATGAGGGAAATCCGATTCTTAGTAAAACTTGCATGACATTGATTGACACTTTTGCAGACTTAGAAATGATCTAGGCAGTCTTTCACAACATCCTTGGGCATGTGTTCTTTGTTTACTGTCAATTGTAGCCCGTTGAGCTTCAAAGTTAATTGAGATGCGTACTTCTTCTTCGTGCACCTATTTCATAAATCATTTTGATTGCAAATTGCATGTGACTGGTTTGTATGAGATGATTAATGGATTGACGGTAATCTAGAACTTGTTTCAACACTTTTCGAGGCGAAATACGGATAATATGCGACATAGGAATGATTTAGGCGATCTTTGGAGCCGTTTTGAGCCTTCGAGCCTACCAACTGAACATGAAGTATCCCTAGTGTCCCATTTTGAGCCTATTAAAAAATCAAGTGACGTATGTCAATGACATACAATTAGTCCCCACTTGTATCTATTCTATATCCCACAGCAACTACCAAATGAAGCTTATACACTTAATTTCCTACCTGATTTTGAGAGAAATAAATTCAGTGGTGTTGTAATGATTCAAATGCTCCTTGAAAAGAAAAAGAAAAATTTAAAGCATGCAAAAAGGAGTTGGCAAAGAAAAGAAGAAGAAAAACAATGAAAAGAATGAATCAAAAGTGGTTAGCAAGAAAGAAAATACGGGAAATGGAGGATATGAATGAAAAGAAAACAATAAAGTGGGTGGTGGTTCAAAAGAAAATGAAAATGAGTGAAGTTGATGAAGTTCAAATATTTCTCTCAAATTTTGATTTCCATAACTTTATTGTAGCCGTGAGCCGTGACCTAACGTTACAAGCCTACAAGATCTATTAACCTTGTCACATTTATCCAATATACTAGTGGAGAAAAGTTGTTCAAGTCAAGCCTATGGATACCTGAAAAACATTGTCTTCAAGTATAAACTTTAATCACTTGCTTGCAAGCATCTCGTTGTGTGATTTCATCTTTGGTATAATTTCGTTGAATATTCATTGAGCCAATTAATCACCAATAAAGTCCTATGTGATCTATGAATGTGAATTTGTATTTTGATGAAATGTGAGTTGAACTAAACTAAGGATTTCTCGATTCTGTAAGGCGAATGGGCATTATTACTCTATCTGAGCATTCGATTGGGTAAATAAACATTGACATATCACACACGCACGTGACTCTTGGGAAATCATTAATTACATTAAAATAGATAGTTCTGAGGCCAATATCAATTTTTGCGAATCCATGACTGCTAAGAGTTTCATTATTTGTTAATTGACTTCCGATTTTTATTCTATTTTGCTCGGGACTAGCAAAAGTTCAAGTTTTGGAAATTTGATAAGTGCAAGATTTGCACTTAAATTATATTAGAATCCATTTTGAATTATGCTTGTTTCGAACAGAATTATGCGTTTTTTTGGTTTGTTTCTGTTGTCATTACAGGAATGGGGAAAATAGCGAAGACGAAGCCAAGTGGACCAAGAAGTGCACGACCATGAGCACGCCACCGGACAGATGTGTACGCGCGGCCGCGCCAATTCACGCGCAGGCGCGCGCGCACCCATACAAATGCAAGACCAGTGAGTCGCGCCCCATCGCGCCACATCGCGCGCAGCCACGCGCGCAAAGACAAGCACCCGAGCAGAACATCGCGCGCCACCGCGCGACATCACGCGCACCCGCGCGCGCACAGAAGAAGCGAATGCACAGAAGCTTGCGCGCGGGTGCGCGAGATTACGCGCAACCGCGCGCACACATGCACGGCCAAACACAGTAGCGCGCGTGCAGCAGCGCGATATCACGCGCACCCGCGCGCACGGCGTCCCAGAAATCACTATATAATGCGCACCGCTAGGTCAGAAGGGGGACACGCCGTTTTGGACGAAAATACAGAGGAAGACTCGGAGCGAAGGCAAGACGAAGGCACGACACGCGAAGATCGATCACAACTACGAAGAACGACGGATCTGGGGACAGAGACGACGCTTCGGATTTGTTATCTTTCCCTTTGTCTCTTTATTTTATTGCGTGGCGATGTCTAGAATCACAAACATGTCTTGTTTTCTCTTGGATTTTGTGATGAACTAAATTTCCATTCTAGAGGTTGACGTAGCTTTGTCTATACGATGATTTGACGTGGATATTTTTATGATTGGATTCCGTTTTATTTAATTGTGTTCTCTACTCTTGTTTCATTGCAATTTACTGGCCATAAATTGTATGTTGTGATTAATTCTACAACTCGGGAGAGGGACTAGGATTATAGATCACTAGAGGCACATCGTGGGATGTTTATATCAGTTCGGAAGGCGTATAACTTTTGCGAGGCTTAGGTAAGAACATTAATTGCATCTATCAATTAAACTTAGATTTGTATTAGGAATAACTGAATCGATGTTTGAATGATACAGTTATTCGTCACTTGGGAAAGGGGGAATAAAATACGTAAGTGTTCTTGGCCATTAAATAATAGGAATTCAAGAATTTAAATGCTACCAGGAAGAATAATCATAGAAACTTAGTGAAATCATTCCTCTAGATATTTTCTATCACTGATATTTCTCCATTCGGTAATTAGAATTATTATTCATTCGCAATTTAATTGTTTTTAACAAACCAATTCTCGTACGAATTTTCTAGATAAAGTTTGGACTATTTTAATTACAAGAATTGATATACAATTTTACACACACTCCTCGTGGAATCGATATCTGTACTCTAACCAGTACTAAAACTTGACATCGTACACTTGCGGTAATGAAAACACGCAACAAGCTTTGTTCCAAACTTTACTCAGATTCAGACAGTTGAGGAACAGACTACAGCTTCACCAAAAGCTCCTGCTCTCAGTACTCCTGCATCACCAAAGAATCCTATTCAATCCTCATCTCTCATATCTGTGCGTGAACTAGCTTCGGTGGAAGAAGTCGTTGAATCAATCGTTCCTACGCTCTCTACTGCTCTAGAAAACCGATCTAAATACTGCTTTAGATCAATCATCTTCTCCAACAGCAGACCAACCCGATACCAGACTCAAATGTTGTCCCATCCTCTTTATTGCCAAATCTAGAGAACTTTTCTGCTGAACATCAAGCACAAATGGAAGCTCTTTTGAAACAGCAATCTGAACCTGTGTCTGCGGAACAACCATTTGGAACTACTGAAGTTGTTCCATCTGAAGAAAATATGGTTCTTGCATCTATTGCTCATGTTGAAGAGATTGTTCCTAAGAACACTACTGCAGAACCACTTGTTACTACTGTTCCAGACGCAAGCTCTGCTGAACCTGGCCACTCTACTGATCTAACGGATGCTATTCCTCCTACAAAATTTCAAGACTCTACTGCATTGGTTGTCGCCAATCCTATACCAACTGACACTGATACCAGACTTGCCGAGATGAGGCAACGCTTGCTTGCACGAACTCCATCACCAGAATCGGAACCATTTAATTTAGAATTTCAGATTGATGTTCTACAAAAGGAGCTCCAGAATCTCTCTGATATAGTCAAGCGGTTATCTCTTGAAAATGCCGTAGAAATAAGTGGTTCTCAGTTCTTCCGAGACCGTATGTCCAAGGAAATATATATAACGGCGGAATCTATGCATAAAATGTATGCTGAAACCATTGTTTTTCGACAAGCTATATCCAGAAGTTCTAGTAAACTCATGCTCGCTCAATCTGACATACTTGACCGACACACCCAGCATGATGACCTTATTCGCTCAGTTTTCACCACCATGGAATTAATGGATGCCAAGATTGATTCTCAATCTCAATTTCTCACCATTCTTGATGATCGAGTTTCTACTCAGGCTCCATATCTGGAGATCTTGACTGATGGCATTCAAAACTTGTCTGGACGAATGGATAATTTCATTGCTCGTGTTATTGCCACTGATGCCAAAAAGGGGGAAGTAGAACAAAGAAGAGGAAGAAATCAAACAGAAGCAGAACAAAGAAGAATAGGAGACCATACGGAATCATCAGCTAGAAGAGATCAGGATATTGGAATTGATGATTGACAATCTTTGTTCTTTAATTTCACTAATATTATCTTCTGATTGTTATCTGTTTTATAATGCTTTTATGCTTTTATATTGTTCAGGTTTTGGCATCACCACAAAGGGAGAAATTCATAGACCTAAATTAATTGTGGCGATGAAAATAAAAAACCAGCAGCATTCGTTAAGAACAGTAGACAATATGAAAAGCACTGTGTCAAAAACAGAAGCAGTAGAACGGATAGAATATCAGAAACATAAGAAGATGTTTTCTAACGGAACTAATCTTAAATGTTACCGTTAAGGGTCACCTAGTACTAGTATTAATTGTAGCATTAATTACTGTACGAAGTCATTTAATTCGCTCTAAAGATTTTAGTATAAAACATGACTAATTGTTTTATAGCTTTTCTGCAGAAACCTATTTCGGTAATAAAGCTGATTCCATCAGAAGTCAGAATACTTTTCTGATTATAGACGTTGAACTCAGTCACCTATATATATGGAACAAACCCATATAGAAGAGGGCGCTGAATCTTTCTCAAGAATCAATTATATTTCACAAAACAAGAAAGCCACGAATCTTTGATATCTTCGAGTTCAACATAAAGAAAAGTAGCACACGCTTCATAGTAGATATCTGATCTACTGAGATCATTTTGTGCTACTGTTTCTTACACTCTTCATAATTATTCACAGTACTCATATTTTATCAAGAAGAGTTCGTAAACTGAAAAGAGTCTTTTCAGAACTTTGTTGTATCGTATTTTCACTGTGTTGAGTAACTAAGATTTTCAGTAGGCAAAAGGTAAGCCCCGCTGAAGTGGATGTGTACAAGAGTTGTACTGTAAAATCAAATTCTTTTAGTGATACCTTCTGGAAACAGAAGAATGGGAGACGTATAAGACTTTATCTTCGAACTTCCATAAACAATTGCTATCTACTGATATTACTATTTTCATTCACTCCATCGGATTGTTTCCGCACTTAATATTGTAATCTGTTTGAAGTATTCACGACAAGATCAGCTACTGTCTCTAACAGGATTCTAGCATCTTCTTTATCTGAGAAAGAAAAGAAGAAATTGGAGAAGAGTTCATTCACCCCCGTCTAAACTCTTCCTCGATCCCCAACATGTTGTTATTTAGTCAATCACCAAAACTTAAGACAATATAAATGTTCTAACAGTGTAGACTTCGATTCACTAAATGAAATTGAACCAAAAAAAAAAAATTCGGGCTAACAATTACAATCAAAATTTTTAAATTCAACCCAAACATTGACTGATCAAAGAATGAGCCACCGTCACTTGTTCAACTAGTTAGTTGATGGTTAAACCAACGGGTCAATTTTTATTAAATATAAAATTAAATATGTTATTAGATAAGAAAAAAATTGATCATTTACATTAACTTGCTAAAATTTCAAAAAATTTAAATTTATACTCTAAAAACAAATTCATAAAGTATTTTAAATCATAAAAATTTATTAACAAAGCATGAATTTGACAAAGAAAATATAAAATTTTAGACATTTAACAATTATTTGTGTTCTTATAAGTTTACATGATGACATTGTTTGTTTGTTGGAAAAAACAAAAAAAAAATAGTAATAATAATAGATAGTTGATATTTATACTTCATTTCTTATTATATGTACTCTATTTGTGAATAAATTTAACAAATATTTTACACACGAAGTGGATTGTATATAACACAAAATGGAGTGAAATATCCACTCCCATAATAATACTAACAACTTAGTTTGAACACATTATGTATAAATATCGTTCATAAAGTCTTCAACCACTTCATACTGTTAGAGTAGATGCCCTGCAAGTCAACTGTTGACTAGTGATTTTATTGACTCAGTTGTAATAAACAATCTTTATTTTAATATAATTCATTATTTTATGGTTTGTTATTTCTTTATCTGTATACCCATGTGAACAACATAGATAAAGACCTTGATTATACTTTAATACAAATGAATCGTAATTCGATGTTAAAACTCGTTTGTAAATACTGTATGATCTAAATTCGTTTATAGTCGATTCAGCCGCCTAAAACATGGATAAAGGTCGCTTGAGCTCGAGACTAGCATCTGTGATGTTGTGTATTGCGTTTCTTGGTAAGGGCATAGAAATGTCCAAACATGCAGATGGGTAGTCATATGATAATTATACCGAACAACCCTCCCTCGGACTTTCCAAGTGGTTATCATTCATTGAGAGGATAAGTCCGTGGTTATGATTGTACACCATTAGTCTTTACGACTTGGGACAACACTGAAGCTCTATGTAGAACCCGGAATTTAGACTGCGTACAAGCCATGCATAATTCTATTATTTTAAAATTTAATTGACTTCAGTGCATGTTTATTTTAATGCATTTCTTTGAAGTTAATTATTTTATTATTTCAGTTCAGTAGTTTGAATTTTAGCATTTCAGTTATTTCAGTGAGACCGGACCGGAGTTGGAATTTAGAAATAAATTTAAGGTTCGAGAAATATTTCCAGACTTTATTTTAGCTAGCCAATAATTTAATTTAATTTAAATTGAGGTTTAAGGAATTTATTTTAGCAACTTGAGGTTAGTAGAAAATAAATCTCTTTAAGTTCCGATAATTAAAGGATTAATTCGATAAATTAATTATAGGATTAGTGAGACTTCTAAGGGTTATTAATATTCTAGATAATCAACATTTTTCCACTCTTTTTAAATGAAAATATTCAGCCACCTTGAATTGTTTAAACAATTATTTGCCTTATCACCATATTATCTCATCTTTGAATTTAATTAGTAATTTAAGTCTACGATTTTTGGGAGCAACATGTAATTAATTAGGAGCTTATCCTAGTCTAGTTTAACTTGGGAGAAATCGGCCATCACCCTTCTAGTGCCATCCAAAAAGATTTGTTAGCAACAAACATTCAAGAATTTAAAATTTAAAAACAATTTGTTGGAGACTTAGTCTTGAGTTATCCCCTTTATCTTGCACCTATCCTCCTCACTCCCATAACCACTTATCCCCTCTCCCTTGACCGAAAAACAGCAGCCCATTTCAGTAGAAAAAACGTGAGAAATAGCTAGGGAGATAGGGAGAAAATCAAGAGCCAAGGGAATCAAGAGAAGTCACTCCGTCTCCGCGTCGCGTCGTCGTTTCGTTAGTTTCTTTCAAACGAAAAATACAAGGCATGTATATACTTTTTCTAAACCTCAATCAAGTCTTATTATCATTATTTTTAACATCACTTGATCATCTTTAAATGCAAAAACCGAAATACAAGAAGGATTTTCAGAAAATGTAACATGCAGAATTTTTCGGCCCTTCATACATGCCTCACGTTTTTGCTTAGTATTGGTGGTTTCAGGTTATGGCTCGACTCCAGGCTCCCAAGGCGACTCCTAGACACGTAATAGGATGCATTAGGATCGTGTTTGTCCATTCATACAGCCCCCATATTGCTGAGAATTCAGAATTTGACAGCAACTCCCTTGCTGCCATGTATGCTCTTCGAAAATTTCAGATTTGTATGTCAAGGGGTTGGATCTGATCTTGGCTGCCCTAAGGGCTCTTAGCCATGGTTGGATCACTCCCCTAGCATTTCTAAGACGTGACTAAGTCGCCCTTTTGGTGGCTTGGTCCATGGCTCCACGGTTTTAAATAAAACGTAAGTACAGCCCACACTCCCCTCTCGGCCCCTTCATTTGACAGCACTTGTGTTTCGGTTTTGGGTTGGCTTGGTGTGGATCTGGCTTGGCCTTGTGCCCTTAGCCACGGTTCATACCACACCCCAAGATGTCTAGGTCGTGCCATGGTCCATTAATCGCCACTGGAACGACGCGAGATAACCCACGAAACAAGAACAGCCCCCTCCCCCTTCTCGGCCTTCATTGTACAGCACATGCATTTCGAATTGTATGGTTTGGTGTGGATCTTGTTTGGCCTATGGCCCTTAGCCACGGTCCATACCACACTCCTATATGTCTATATCGTGCCATGGTCAATCAAATGGCCACTGGAACGACACGAGACAACAAGCAAGCAAAACACACCACACGCACATCAAATGTGCTCTCGGTGCATCTTCTCGGTTGGTTGCTGGAATGGTGAGGATTGTGGCTGGCCTAGGGCCTTTAGCCATGGTTCAAACCCTTCCTTGGGATGTTGGTAAGGGTCCCTGGTCGGTGGTTGCAAGCCCCAATGGCCGGCGGACTCGAAAACGACGCAAGAAAAGCGCATGTACAGCTGCTGGAATTTGACAGCAAGCTGCTGCGTTGGTTCGGAGGTCCGTTCGAGTTCTCAGGTCGGCTTTTAGCCTATGGCCTTGGACTGGACAGTGTCCCCATTGAGTTAGGAAGGTCATGTTTTCGACCGTTTGTCATTCGGATCATTTTTGAGGTCATACGAGAATTTACGGTGCGACGTGCCAAACTGACTCTCGAAAGAGCGTTTCACGTTTTGGCCTCCGTTTCACATGAATTCGACTCTCATCATTTTAGGAGCATATTTTCAGTATGTTTAGCGTATTTTAGTCATGAAGTGATGACGGTTCAGTGTTGGTTCGGGTTGGTTCGGAGTCATGATTAAAATACGGAGTCGTTAAGCGTAATTGTCAAAATTTTCAAACGTTAGTGCATCATTCATCCAAGAAAAAAATCTATTGCATATTTTATGGCATATTTAGGTCGCAGCGAGCCTGGAGACGATCCATTCCAGTTGGTAAAATTTAAGGATATTTTCATTATCGTCAATTAATTATTTTACGTGCATGAAAACAGAAAATGATTATTTTTGAGATTTATGCGATATGGCTTGTGGTTCATTCACTATGTGGGAGCATTATTTATACGGTCGCCAGTGACCGCTCAGTTCAGGTTGGTACCACCCGGTCGCCAGTGACCGATCAGTTCAGGATGGTACCATCGGGTCTTCAGTGACCGCCAGCTCAGTTCCAGGCTCCCCGGTAGTCAGTTACCGATCAGTTCAGCTTAGTGCAGTGGCCACAGGCGTAAAACATAATCTCAACAGAAGATTTTACCAGTTATTTCAGTACAGGCTCCAAGGAGCAAATATTTTTACTGTGATTATCAGTTCAGTTATGCACGTATTATAATTGCTCAGATCAGTTTATTTCAGCATGAGTACAGATTATTTTCAGCATGCCTCATGACATGATATTTTACCCCATGCATATTTTTACTTCAGATTTTACTCGTTACTTGCGATATATGCATGCTGAGTCTTTAGGCTCACTAGACTTGATTGTTGTAGGTACTGATGAGGTCAGGGCCGAGGGCGGGGACCAGTGAGCCAGCTTGGGTCGGCAGTAGTGGCACCCGAGGACTTCAGTGCAGCAGTTGCTATTTTATTTCTCAAACAATATTTTTATCAGTCGTTGGAAAATTTTAAATTGTGATTTTTGGCAACTTTATTTTCTTCCGCTGCGATATTTTAAACTTTGACTTGGATTTATCAGTTGATTTTATGAACGAGGCAATTTCAGTTCTTTTAAAAAGAAAATTTTTAATTTTCCGCAAATTTTCAAGCAAGGATTTTCGGGTCTTCACACTCTATATGCTAGGACTGTGCTTTGACTCGTTTTCCGGCTCCAAGAAAGTCATCAGGTGACGAGGTTGGGTACAGTTGTGACACATATAGGAGCCAGTGCATTGTAGTCGGGGATTCACTGGTCACCTACGGGTGTGGATATCCTATGTGATCTGATGAATATAATAGTGCGTGGAATCTATGCCCAGAGTATGAGATGTACGTTTGAGAAGAAGCTATCTAATAGTACATGCGATGTTACTATTTATATGTGTCACATAATCATCGAATTAAAATGCAACACTCGATGAACCAATAGTTGCAGATTCGATCGGGATATATGAGATGAATGGACCGTACTGTACGCTAATCATAATCGACTGGTTCTTGCAGGCACTATCAGTGATACCTAGGGAATCATGGGGCGATGCTACTAGACGCTCTTACCATGATTTGACGGGTTTAATCAGAAATATGATTTCTGACATTCTCATGAACAATTGTTGATACATAGAATGGGGTGAATTAGGGTAACTCGAATAGAGGATTATGTCCTGAATCACAAAGAGTTGTGAACCAACGGCTAGCTGTATCTCTGAACCATTAAGGGTCACACAAGTACTGGATCATTTGTTCCCGTTGAGAGAATAAATTCAAGAAGTTGAATTTATATTATGATATAGTAAATTCAAGGAGTTGAATTTATGATAATTAAATTTTGAGAGAATAAACTCAAGGAGTTGAATTTATAAAATTTGATAATTTAATTTATGAAACTTAAAAATTGAGTTTATTAAATATTAAATTGTGGATGTGATAAAATTCAAGGAGTTGAATTTATAATTTAAATAATAAATTCAAATGTTGAATTTATAATGGATTTAATTTATTAAATTCAAAAGTTGAGTTTATTAAATATTAAATTAAAATTGGTGGGAAGTATGTTTAATAGACTTGTAGGAGTATAAGTCCAACATATTAAATAATTAAAGTTCTTAATGGACTTTGATTAATTAATTAAACTAGTTGGACTAGCTCAATTAATTAATCAAGCCCATTAATGTTAATTATGTGTATTAAGATCATGACTTAATTATAAATGGGTGTTGAGAGGCCATAACCATAGCCACAACAAGACACAATTTTCGAAAAAACACTCTCCTCTCTCTCAAAATATTTCGGCCACTTTGTCGTTATTTAAGGGTTGAGCCATCTCTCAATTTTTTTATCTCCAACGTTAAAAGTTCTTCCAAATATTCTAGTGATATTTGGAAGATGAACAGATCTTCTGGTCGTAGACTTGATAGAAGGATTGGGGAAATGATTTTCTGAAGAACGTTCGTAAATTCATCAAGAGCTATCTCCGCTAACCCTGGAATAGTTGGAGCCTTGTGAATTTTTTACTAAAGGTATAAATTCTAACATCCTATGAATGTTTTGATCATAAAATCATACGAGTGCTCAAACAAATATATTTTGATTGTCAAAAATAAAATAAAATTTTTAAACTTCCGCTGCTTTTGGGTACGAGAAAACCGAGATCCAACACATACTACATGGAAGATGAAGCATTAATCGTATCAAATTCTTTATTTTTCTGTGCAATGTCATAAATTCCACTGAAATAAGCGGAAATTTTTTTTGCGCTGCACAAATTACAAGGTTAAAATTGTAGTAAAGGTTAAAAATTAAATAGTAGGTCTCTTGGGAGACGGTGTCACGAATCTTTATCTGTGAGATGTGTCAACTCTACCGATATTCTCAATAAAAAGTAATACTCTTAGCATAAAAAGTAATATTTTTTCATGGATGATCCAAATAAGAGATCTGTCTCACAAAATACGACCTGTGAGAATATGCTTGATTTCTAATAAGACAATAATATCTATATATTTAATTATTTGTTAATTGTTAATATTACAATTAATATCAAATTCTAGAATAGAAAATAAACCGACGGGTCTTTAACAATTGGATCGTTGATTTCAACAAGGGTTTTAAAACTACGATTAAAATAACTCCGAAAAAATAATAAAATTAGTTGATGATTTGAAATACACTGTCAAATGAATTTACCCAAAAAAAATAAATTT
This sequence comes from Primulina eburnea, assembly GCF_022965805.1. Lineage (NCBI taxonomy): Eukaryota > Viridiplantae > Streptophyta > Magnoliopsida > Lamiales > Gesneriaceae > Primulina > Primulina eburnea. The sequence goes on from NC_133105.1 coordinate 12,660,085, forward strand.
GAATTCATTAGTTTCAAATTCATCAATCAAAATGAACCGAAAAATCACGAAATTTCTTAAAGTGAAAGTCATTCACTTAATACAAATGTTTTAGTTTCTTTGACCAAATTATTATTATTATTATTATTATTATTATTATTATTATTATTATTATTATAGACCCACACGGATATTTCTGCAGCAAGAATATGGGAAAAAAATTCTTTTTTAAAAAAAAATTATGAAAAAGTACCAACGGTCATATTTTAAGATTGAAGGACATTTCTATAAATTAATATGATCATTACGCCTAAAAAATCACAATTTTTTCTATTTTAATTCCAAAAACTCAAGATTTTTTCGTAAAAGATTCAATAAGTAATTTATTTAGTTTATATTTCATTATATTTTAATTGTTTGTAATTTTTTATTTCGTGTAAGTTTTAAATTTTGATTGTGTATTTAATATTTTAAAAAAACAATTATTGAATTAATATTTTGACATTTAACAACTGAAAAAGACGAGATCAAGTTATATGTACTAACAAAGCGGGAGATGAGGTCACCAACTTCATCACACCATTGTACATGCTCTAAAAAAGCATTCATCACGGTTGCTAACTAAAAAATAATCACCTTTGATTTGGCGGTTTTTTTTTTTATCATAATATAATACTTTTGAAATAGTTTATTATTTAACGCGTTTTAATCAAACTAAAAAAATAAGATTTAATAACGGGGCAAAAAAACGTAAAATCTTAAATGCCCGGGCAAAATTTTTTTCAGTGGGGAAAAAGTTTTTTTTTTTAAAAAAAACAATTGCTCTCCCGCCATTAGAAGAAGCGGGCAAACTAATTAAATGACCAGATAGATTTATTTCACAAAATTGACTCATGAGACTTTTTAAAAAAAAAATTGTAAAAAAAATAGATTGAAATTGATCGGATAATTGCGATCCAATTTCGATTAGAACACAGTTATACCACTTTTTTTGTATTTCTTGAATGTGGGATTCAGTTATTTGGTAGGTTTAAGAATTATTTTAGGTTTAAGAATTATTTTTTCCAACACAATAAATATTAAGATAGTATAAATAAGGTAAAAAAATATCGATTGCAAAACATATAGTCATATTTATCTTTTGCTATTAAAATGTCTTATCAAATATAATGTGTGTATATAATTTAATGTACATGCATATAAATATTATATACTACCCGAAGAATCTATCTTCATTGTCTTCTAGTAAGTATGTTATATATACTATATTATTAAGTGTGAGGACATGATAATAACTACTTAAAGAAACATCAATTTTTTCTTTCAATTTTACCCTATACTAATGTTATACTTTTGTTTTTATTTTTTAAAAATTTCAACAAACACTTTTATTTTTATTTATTTTTATTTCAACAATTCCAATATCAATTTAGTCTCTCCATAATTTATCAAATTTCATTTTAGTCCATTAATAATGATAAAAAAGACTTATACATACACGCATCGCGTGTGCAAAATAACTAGTTTGAATGAAGAATGAGCACGACAATTAGCCCCACCTTTTCCAATGGCGGAGGATCCATTGTTTTTAAAAAATGACACAGGCGGGGCATTTAAAATTTTGCATTTTTTATAAAAACGATAAACCCTTTTTAAAAAATATACAATATTATGATAGAAATACCCTTGATTTGGCTTTCCCAACCTCAGTTGTATTAGGCTAGATTTGGTTTGTCTAAATTTATTCCGTCTTTGCTTCATTTATACATTTTATGCTACACAAATAGGCATGGTATATATTTCAAAAAAAAAAAAAATAGGTATGGTATTATATTTTAATTATATTAAAATTTACTAAATGAATAATGAAAATGAATGGTCAATTATCTCCAGCAAGAAATGCAGCACAAAAAAAGAATAGAATATTTTGTTCCCCTCATTCCGCCCTTTTTCAGAAACAATCTCCCGACGCCACACATAGATGTGACAAATATAATATTAAAAAATTCAAAAGAAAATAAAAACAGAAGATCGTAAATTAAAAATATTGTATCATAAAACAAATCATGAAGCATACTTTTTAAATTTAAAAAAAAAACAAAAAAAAAAACTCAGTGATGATCATCAACAAGCTATATTTGTAAAACAATGCATCACAGCACAAAAATTTGTAAAATATACCAGACTTGTTTTACTACTATATATCAAACTGTTTCTAGTGTCGATCTTCAACAATCGATACACAGATACCCATTGTTATAATTATTGTACAATGAAAAGAAGAGTAAACATTTCAACTGCACCATATATACTTCAGGTAAGGCGAATATCAGAGAAGAAATTCTCGCATTCGTACAGGTCTCTTCACTGCATTTGTAAATCCCTACACACAACAAAGGATGAAATATGCATGGAAGATGATGGTGATATGTTCCAGTTATTAGATATTGCAGCAAGAAAGAATGATACAAATTGAAGCATGTATACTTTGTCATTCCTAAGTTCATAGGAAGAGCTAGTAGATGAAAATGAAGTAAATATCGAACGTGCAGATCAATGAAAATGGCAAGTATCGTCACCTAGTTTGGAAAAGTAAATAGTCCTACGATTGTATATCAGTTGCAAACAAGACACAAGTTTTTTATCCAACCCTTGTTAAAAGTCAAAGGGGCGATTCACGAATGTTATTTGCTGGGATCATGTTACCATTTTGACAAGCTACATTTCTGTTCTAAAAGGGGTATTCATGGGGCTCGGAGCCAAGAAACCGTTACTAGTAAGGAATTTGCAGTTACACATTTTCAAAGGATCACGAGCACCAACTGAAAACTGCACTTCTGCTAAAAATAAATGTCCACGTGTATTAGTTGTTCCCAGGTCGGCCAGTAAAGGTCTAACATAGGGAGTTGCTTAGTCTTAATCAGAGGTGCAAACAAATTGAGCCAGCTTGGTCGAAATTATCGATATTTGAGCCAAACTCAAACAAGTTCGAACAATTTTTCAAGTCGAACTCAAGCTTAAATTATTTTGTTCAATTGTTTGAGAGCTACTTCTGAGTTTTATTATTTTATAATTATAATATAATTTTATCTTAAATAAATATATTTCGAGTATTGTTCTAGAGCAATAGTTTCAATAGCTCCCAAAAAATGTTTGAATCCTTCGAAATGAACTCAAACTTGAGCTCTGATTCGAGCCAAACATTTTAACCATTTTGAGTGAATCGAGCTCAAGCTCCAATATATTTAGCTAATTCAAGTCTTAAATTTTTTCAAATTCGGCTCGATATGGTTCGTTTACACCTCTGGTTTTAATACCAGCATTCCTAGGACCAATGCGATGGGACAAGGATGACCATAATGACAAGCTGAAGGCTAGAAGCAATATTAGACATGAAATGAATAAAACTGATATGATTGCGGCATAATTGGTCAATTTTTAAGCGAAAATGTTTATTAATTTTTCTATCAACCTTCGCAGTTTAAGAATTCAATATAAGCCAGCCAAGGATTAAATTTAAAAGTTGAAGGTAGATAGATTACTCCACAAGCGCTGGTGATAATGGGTAGGAATATTGATAAAACGGTAAAGTTTTAAAACAAAAATAATCTCAACCTTGTCACAAAAATAAACTTATATCTGAAATGCATTGAAAATTCTATATGGTGGGCTAAACGTTCTCCAAGAGATCAGGAGATACTAAAACAAAACAAGGAATAAAGGTGTCACATCTAACTAAGATGAATCTGCATGAAAATTGAAAAAGACCGAATTTTTGGGAAAATTCAAGGAGTTATTTTAAAAAAAAAACAGTAGATTGTAGGTGAATTTCATGGTAAGTAATAAAGAGATCTTTTATTTCAAAAGCAACACAAAAGAATGAAGAGATCTTTAGTGTATTTGACATCTTATAGAATAATGAAATACAAAGCATACCTCATTGAATTTGAACAATATAGGACGTGAGTCTCTCTCCATTGTTCCCGGCTTTTTTACCATATTCTCTGAAACTTGAGAGCCTTTATTATTTGCTTTTCTAAACCTGAGAAACAGAAATTATACATGATCAAAAGCAAAGAAATGTGAGAAGGGGGAAAATGATGAATATTTTACAAAACTTTTGATGCTTGTTCTCTTTCTTTTCCGTCTCTTAAACCCATTTTGTTTTTCTTTCTAGTGCACAAAGGACCATGAAAAGATGGTCATAAGAGGATTAAGTTAAGAAAAGTGTGGTTATACCTATCAAAGAAACTATTGAGGTCACCCGAACACTTTTTTGTTCTTTCCAATGACTTAAATGAATTGGATGAAATAGAGAGGTCAGATTGCTTTGAAGGTGTTCGACCTTCCCCAATTATTTTCTTTTCAACAGATCTTGTAGTGTAGCAAGATTTGGATAATTGTCCACTTCCACTGCTATTATTTTGAAAGGAACTGGTCTCTTGCGCATAGAAATGGGTAGATTTGGTAGTGGCAGCTTGCAGAATCTTTTGCTTTTCCACCTATAAATCATCATACATGACATCATTTCTCATAATAGAAATTACGGCAGCTCAAGGTAGGCCGTTCTCGTGAGTCGTGGCCATAGATGTGAATCAAGTGAGTGAATTACGCAAAATTATGAGCACACAATTGTGATCATTTTATGTAAACAAGGATGATAGTAATGACAAAAATAATCAAGATGATTAAGCTGAACTTCACATACACACATGCATATAGTTAATTAGATATTTGTCCAGAAGAGATAAAACTTCACAAAAAGTAAAATCAATATGAATAGCATCCTAACTTTGCTAGTATCATAGATAACTGAAATTTTTACCATTCTAATACAGCACGCATTCAAATTAAACAATACAAATTATTTTGCAAGTCAACATCGAGATCAAGGACACTTGTGTTGTCGGGAATTCTCGTTACTTCAGGCAGCGAAGTACAGCCAAGTAAAATAAGCAAAAGAACGTCATCATTTTTTCATAAACTACTGAGAGAACAAGTCACAAATCACGATTAATTCTGGAACGGTTTAAATAATTAGTTATCATATGAAAACCGAAATAAACACTCAACTCCATAATTTACCTCGTGAACCAAGACTTGCTTCACTGCTATGGCGAGATTGAAGTGACCTGGACAGTACCCCTGCTCGATAGATGAATGAAAAGTATAAAGTGATGGAACTTCATTAAAGAGTTAATTGTTCTGAATAAATGCGGGAAACAGAGAATTTGGGAGAATTGTTTATTGTTTATGTTTTCTTGATATGTAACTCATCAAACAAACAAGACTATACCAATAGGGAAACAAATCAAATTATTGTTCAAGTATAATATGGAGATTCTAACACTTCCAAAGCAGAATAATATTTTTTTCTAAAAAAATGAAAAGTGTTACGTGAAAGGCACATCTGCATTAATAGAACACTAACCTTGAAGTTAATAAATTTGCTGAGAGGGGGATCACAAAAAAGTTCAGACGCCTCTAAAGCATCCTCATGTCTTGAAGTCCCAGATCTATCAGATTTGATGTTCTTGTATGTAATAAAATATGACACCATGACGTTCACTAACTGACCCAGATCACTCCTCTCTTTTTCTGAAAGTAAATGCAATGCAACCTGTGAAGGGATACAGCATTAGAAGATGGGCAATAAAGGCCTCATTAAAGTTTGTTCATGCAAAACACTTTTCGGCCACAGTGCCTGATGGAGAGGTAGCATTTAGATCCCGACAGGTTCTTACTTAAAAAAATGCAGCACTAATAAACAGAATTGGAAATGAAGCTAAATATAAAGAAATTCATGATGAATTACTGGTCTTAGTGTTGGTGGTGAGAGAATGTGCAGCATGGGAGAAACTGAGTCTTCTGTAAAGGATTTCATTGACAAATGCCTCGAAATGTATGGTGATATTCTATTATTCCATGTGTAAAACATGTCCACCCGTTCTGCTGAAATTGTTCGGTGCCTGCAGAACATTAACACAATATTTAACTACAGAGCAAACATCAGGATAGAAATTTCACAAGTACCATGTCATTAAGATACCTCTGGAAAGACTTCGGCCATTGAATTTCGAGCTTCTCAAGTTGAGCCACCAGACCATGTATTGATATTGCTATTGGAGGTTGATAAACTGTGGAAATGAAATTGAAATTTGAACCATGCATCACCAGAGGAATTGACCATTTATGATGACCAAGTATTCAATTACCTTGAAGAGACATCTGTTGTGTACGCATGATGTATCGATGATTTACATCAGAAACTAGCAGATTATCTAAACATTTTACCTGAGTGATAATTCACCAAAAACAAATTATTATCCCCTGGATGAAATCTATATGAACAAGGTATGCATAACTTAATTCATAAATAATACTTACTGTCTTTTGCATAACAGGATCAATATAACGGAGCAGCAGAATGTTTTCATGAATCCCATCCAATATTAATTCATAATCACCACTGATGGAACAAGAAGATAAGATGTATCACCCAACATTTATATAAAAGTTCATAAATAAAACAATTTTAAAACTTACCGGTTAGATACAAGGGAATACAGAAAATCAAAATCTTTTGTGATGTTGTTAACAGAATAATTAGATTTCTGGGACCTTTTCTCCTTTTTCTTGTGGAATATCTTCACACAAATAAAGAGGAAATCACAGCAATGCCGACAAGTAAAAATGTAAGAAATTGCTTAGAAATTGATGCAAGTCATTTACCAAACTCACCTCTTTCCATACATCAAAAGCACTTTTAGAAACATCCTTCCGACCAACCACTTGAGAACCTATCTCCAACTTAAAGGGGAAAACAATATTAAATGCTAACCATTTTGTTTAGAGTTGAACCTTGCTTTGACAAGATAATTCAATTAGTAGAGAAATAAAAGAGATCAGTTATATGGTAAATGTGAGTAATAACCATGTTAAATGGTGATAATCCACCTGGACCGAATAATAGGTGTTTGAACGAATTATATGACCAAAAAAAAACCAACAGGAAAAAAAATGAAATTCAAAATATACCACATTGAGGATTTCCTTTTTCTGGTGGAGAAACTGAAGAGTGTTCAAGCATGATCGAATATCACATTCTGTATGGAAGTTAAGATAAGAAATGAAGTGACTAAGAAGTGATAACTTTTTGAAATTCACAGATAAATATGAGACTATATGTAGTTCAGAGACGTCATATTCAGTAATTATCAAATAGGAAGAGAAATAAATCAAAGGTACAGTAAGACCATGTTGCCAAAATATAGGTGTGAACTGCGTAAATTAACTTTCAAGCATCATCACGTAGAAAAAATAATACTCATCAGTCATCACTTAAGAACAAATGAGACCAGATTCCCATTATTATTCTCTTTAGCATATATTTAAGAGAACTCAGAGGCTAATTTCACACCATAAAAATTCTAGTACTTATTCCATTTAATGAAAACTCACTGTATTTTCCCATCTTGAGGTATTATTGTTAATTTTATTTTTTGAAATTCAACTGCTTCTGGACATATCAAAACAGGATAGTGCTTCCCCAGTAATCAATGGGGAATTCAAAATGCATAGTCTTCACAGATGAGACTCCACTGCACCCTGAATTTCACTGTTCATGGCTACTTCTAAATATAGCTCTGTGACCATGATTTCTCAGAGCTAGATCTGTAATCATACTGACAAGTTTAATATGCATACCAAAAACTTCTCCCAATGACGGACACTTTTTTCCATGCCAATTTAAGAGATGATTGCTGACTGGTTTCCCAGCCATTGTCTCTAAATCTTCATGCACTTTCAAATCCCTCTCTCTCTCTCTCTCTCTCTCTCTCTCTCTCTCTCTCTCTCTCTCTCTTCTTCCATCCCTCCCATTTACATAAAAGACTGTCTGTAGTCTTGAAACTTGATATTGAAACTAGAAGACATACAGTCAAAACAATGAGGAAATTATGCTTACCTGTGTACTCCGCCAATGCAGTAAGAGCAACAGAACTCGTTTTCAATCCTTCTTTGTTACATATATACTTCAGCCTATGATTCGGCAAATTTCAGTCATTCGTTTAGGTTATCATATTGGAGGTAGCTTCAATACAAGTTGCCAGCACCAACTGAGTGCAAATTCATTAATACACAAGTGACACAGGCATATTGTTGCATAAAGAAGACAATGTGAGACTTATTAAATAAATTCTTAAGGTTGTTCTTCAATTGATAGATTTCATATTCCTTCAATTATTGGATGTATGAAATTCAAGTGAATTTCAGATCCATATTATATCAAGTTGAACAATTTCAATCATCACTATGATGAGTTTCAAATCCACCCATGAAAATTCATTCCCCAAATCCTTCTCAAAATCAAATCCCTTCCTCTAAATTAAATGGATCAATCCAAGCATAGCCTAAGACATTTTAACAAAAATAAACTTGACTAGTCAAGAAATGGGAACGAATATGAAAACAAAAAAAATGAAATATCAATATTAGTTGGAAGTTAAAACTACAGATGCGTTACATTTGACAATATGATGTCAAAGGCAAAGACATAATTATCGCAAATTAAAGTTCATAATTGTATGAATCCATCTATCAGAATGAAAAAGCATATAGTTTAGTGCGAATGTATCTTGTGTTTTGTCGGGAATAATAAAAAATGATATTAGTGAAATGTAATAGCATGCTAACAGACTTAAGTTTCATTTTCTTTTGAAAAAATTATCATGTCTACCACATAAAAATTCCAGAAATTCATGTTCTATCTATTATCCACCGAAGAAAGAACTGCCAGAACTGATTTATTGAATAAAAATATATAAAAAAATACCTATTTACAACGCGAGTCGCTGTTGGTTGGACAAAAATATGAACCCTGCAAAGTAAGAAAGCTTCTTCAGGTAAAAGGACATGATCAAGCCACAAGACAGTAGTTTTTGCTTTTATGCGGATGGAGACTTAATACACCTAATCCTGACTCTGACCCTGACCCTGATTCACTAAATCCATTAAATATGAAGCAAAATTGATGACAATTTATCGGGATCTTACTTTGCGACCTGACGTAACGGCCTTAAGGCTGGTGCATACAGATCATTGCAAATGCATATCACCTACATTCAAAAACAGCTATCTCAGTCAAAATAATATTTTAAACAACAGTATGAGATAATATCATACTTACTGGCCTCAATAAAGATGTACTATTTTTTCTTTTTTGAGAAGACTTTCGCATAGAATGTCCTTCCTGGACTACGTTCTCCTTCCCAGTATCTCTTTTTTGTTCAGCAGACACCTGCATCATTTGGGTAAACATTTTTTGACACTGTAGGCTCTATCCTGATAATATAGAGGACTACTAAGCACACGACAAATTCTAACCTTGTTAGTTACCATGTAAACTAATTTGACAACAGATGTAAACCCTAAAAATTTATGAATCAAATTGATTTATATGAAAAGATTAAAATTATGGATAAAAGAAAGTCATCAAGCAACAAAATTTTCTTAAGATATGGGAGAAAGAGATTTTTTCAAGGATCAAACCAAAAAATGAACATCTGTGGGAAAGTAACTACCATTTATAATCTCCCTATCTGCTTTTCTTCAAATTTTCAGGCAGCCATCTGGTTGTAAAATGAATGTGTTTTGCCCGTATAAATACAAATGCATAAATCAAACAAAACAATGTGCAGTTGAATTTACAGCAATTGCAAATATAATCGTAATCATGGAAGAAATTCACCATTGTTACTGTCCACCACATGTTCAGGTTAAAAATGAGATGCTGCTTTGGTTGATCAATTTATTTCATATTTAATTGGTTATCTGTAACATACAGATGCAATTATTAACTGCACAATGATTTCATAACATACCAACCGAAGAATGACCTCCACAGCACCCTTGCCATCATTAAGGGCCCCATCAATTTCATCAATGATCTAAAAGAATAGTCCAATTTCTGTTTCAGATAACATCAATATCACTGGAAGAAGTAGTGCAATAACAAAATTTGCACATTGGAACCTACCAAACACTTCGGCTTTGAATCAGCAATAACAGAGTTCATCTGAACCACGTCAAGAATTTTAGCTTCAATGGCTGCTGATGACCGATCATCACTTGCATTAATCTGTCACAGGAAGAAATGTCGTAGTGTCATATACGATATGAATCACAACTTGTATGCATGAAAGGACAAACATAGCTCAACAATTTACTCAATGGCAAAAAAGTTTGGTGTCTGATTACAATGTAGTCTATTTTAGCAATAAAATGGAAGGATTATTCTAAAAAATTCATCAAACCGAATCTGACAACAGATTAGAGAAGTATGTCCTACTATGTACTTATCAACTGAACTATAAATACAAACATAAATGTTGATCTCAAACCTCCACGACTCGGTATCCACAATGCTTAGCAGCTACATGTGCAAGTGTTGTCTTCCCAAGCCCAGGGGGACCACAAAGCAATAGAATCTGTGAGACATTGAAGTTTTTATTCGATTGACATTCAACAATAGCAGGTGAATTTGCGTGACAACGCATGAGAAATATAAGTAGACCATAAGTCATGAAGCTCAGACATCAATTAAACACATCATAATCGCTCTAGTCTGAAGCAATTGGACGACATGATAAAATAACTCATCGAGATTTTCATCATTGAGGAAACCTGATTCAGGAAAAAAACTGAATATTAACTAATAATGTGGATACAAATGATAAAATGATAAAATGACAAGAAAAATGGATGTGGTATGATCTAGCAGCAGAGTTGGTTTCACAGCAAACACATTTTTACAAACTCATTATTTGTAAGAAGCACCCAACAGTAAGTAAGATGGTCCCAAAAACAGGACTTACTGCGTCCCAAAACTAGACCCAAAAGTGCATAAAAGTGGCCCCCAACTCCAACTGCGCAGAATTTTTTTTCAAAATTTCAGCTGTTTTTGTAAAACAAATCGCAATATCTATGCAATTAACCATTTGGTCAGTTTCAATTCAGGCCAGTTCGTTAACACCCAATATGGCAAGTAGAAACTAACTCTATTTAGCAGTTGGAGAGCAGAATATCATACAATCTGAAAGAATCATTAACCTTGGTCGGTAAAAAAGAGGACTACGGTAGCCAGATCCCACAATTGCAATATGTTGGGAGCCACGAAAATCGACTAAGTTGGCTATCACCTAGCTGTTTATACTTACACATCAACATCAAAACAATTATCTTATGAAACAAGTTCAAAATACTTCCAAACTCTACGTTTTCTTTGATTCAGCTGTCAATGTTGAACTCCATAGTCTCTATTCATCACACATACTACTTAATGCATGGAAAGCGCTCTTTATGTAGATCTTATGTATTTTCATTTGGAGACATTCAAGCTCCTTGAAACATGAGTATAAAACGCACCAAGCCACTAGATATCAGACCTGATCTGTAGTATATCATGTATCCAAATCAAATAGACAACAGCAAAGGTTCTTATAGAGAGATTTTCACACACCATGATTGTACGAATGACACTAATAAGAATTATAAGAATTATTTATATGGAAGAGGCGGGATACTAACAAACCTTCTGTTCTGGAGGGCCATAACATTTGCGTCTCTTGTCCTGTGTCTCATTAATTCTTTGAGAAAAATTGTCTTCTTTACTTGGCCCATTATGAGTTCTCAAGGTATCTAGCTCCAATCTGGGTTCTCTCTTACTTTCATGATAATTTTTGGTAGATTGTTTATGGTGTCGAGAGCCTGAAGAATGACGTCTTAAAGCAGAAAAAACATCCTCAGTGGTACTCGTTATTTCACATCCAAATACACAAAAGTCCCATTGTTTTAACCACAAGAGAACCTGTGATATTGACAATAAAGGTAAAAATTATGTGACAAGCAGTACCTCAAAGTAGTGTACATAGTGACATACATTCAGAAATCAATAAAATGCAAGCAGAAGAAACAAATTATAAAGCCATCACAACCTCACGGTTTGTTTGCTCAGCGCTCAGAAGCTCTGTAAATGAATTTGGAGCATATTTGTCCACCCAAAGTTTCTCGGTAGCTACTGGTGCTTTTGAACTGATTACTTCAGTTGAAACTTCAACACTTGCTCTCAAAGCCTGCAATATTGTTCAGTATTAATATTTCATACAAAATCAAGGTTGCTGGCTTTACAGCTTAAGGCTTACATTGCAAAATAAATGGCTTCTATCATTATAAACATTACCAACATTAAAAAAAACAAATTGATGAATGAAATGTTTCTATCTGATTTAATTCTATTTATAAGTGGAGCTAGCTTCATCTCGGACTGTCAAAATTTGAAGCTACAAAACACAAAAATTGAATATACTTGGCAATAACTTAATTGTGAAAGTGAAATTACCATATAAACAACAGTTGAAAGTTTATGGCATCTTAGTGGCAAGTTGTCACATCACGCTACCTTTTACAATAATAACATGACTTCAATGTTTTCCCAAGAGTATTTATAATTGTAAAATTGAATTTACTGTGGCACTCATGCGTTAGTAGGAAACTAGCCTGTTTAGAAACAGGCAAACAGCATTACAAGGGGTTGACAAAGAGAACATCCAATAATTCAAAGTGAAGTTTATAAAAGTGGTGGGGGTCTGGCCTAACCTGTCTTACAACATGTTCTAAACGAAAATATATTACATAAGAAGCTTAAAAAAGGTTCCCGTATTATCATTCCATGGAGAGAGGATGAGAAAACAAAATAGAAGATTGAGGAAGACATTAGAAGTATCACAGAGTATGCTGAAGCTTACATTAGTGAAATCATCCTGCTCCACTTTTTGCATTAGAACTCTGACAGGTTCCTGAAGGAGCCCTGCAAGTGAAATGAAATAGTTTTGTACAAATGATTTCAGTCGCTAAAAAAAAAAATCTTTCACATGAACTCAGGAGCATGCAAGATTCTTCACAATCTTCATATTATGTGAAAATAGCAATGTGTTGATGCCACAAACAAAGCTCTACAAACTTCAGAATTTATTTTCAACATTTGAAGTTTGACAGAGACTACCTACCGTACAGTTTTAGCTTGGTCCAAATTGGTGTTTAAACAAGCGGTAGGTGTCCGCCTACGCCCGCCTAGGGCATAGGAGCTTAGGCGGCCGCCTAGAGGTTTTTTTCCCTATATATATAATTCCTCTTGTTTGTCTCCATATTTCTCAAATAATTAATCTGTATAGAATTCAAACTAAAAATCAATAGCATATTCCTTACTTTTAGTCGATAGAAATTGATTGAAAAATATGCTGAACTTTTAAAAAATATTTAAAAATAAAAATAAAAAATTCTATATATTATACTAGGTGACCGTCTTTTTGAACAGCGCTCATAGTCATCGCCTTTCAAAAAATCGGGGCATTGGCTAGAACATTGCTCCAAATCTAGAAAAAAAATTAAGGACAATATGGAGATTAAAAGTCTACACATTACCAATGCACAAATTCAAAGCCTAATTGGTTCGATTCATGGATTAATGCCAGGTTGTATGATACATTTCCAAACATAATGTGTGAGCAATGGATAGGGAAGCTGGAACTGACAAGAGTGTAATTAACACTTATCTTGAAATAATAAACCGAGGGTACAATAGAAGTCACAATTAACACATTTTGATTTGCAGTTCCATGATTAAGAGGCAAGTTCTTAAGTTGATAAAAGAGAAAGAACAATACAGCATCGCTGACATTATACTTGAAATGGGAGTAGAAAATGTAACATGACACCAGAACTAAAGTTCGAATATAAATCCTATAATCTTCATATCATACTACTGAATTTTGTGTCATTTATACCAGAATAAGATCATTGGTTTGATGTACTATACATGCTTTGAAGTAAGTTGGTAGCAAACACAGACTCCGGCTTAAAAAAAAAGTCAAGAGCATGCAAATTCAAGCACACACTGATGGGCCCATAAATGTAGTAGCGGGCAAAGGGGCAACCCATAAAAATAAAGATCCCCTTTACTATCCACAGGTTAGCACCCAGCAAAAAGATTAAAGCTCACCATCACGTTCCTGTCTGAGACTCAATTTATTTGATTTCTCCTCCATACCCATCTCTGATCTACATAGCTTTGCATAGACCCTTTCCCCATCCAACCCTGTCACCGGCATACAATCCCCTTCGATCTCCGTTGCATACCTAGACAATATCCTCTCCCCTCTCTCTTCCTCCAATACTTCAACCTCCTCCACCTGCGGCGGTGAATATCTCAGCCACTCCTCATCATCACCCTCCCTACCTCCATCATCCACCGAATTCATGTTTTCATCCCTTCCCTCATCAACCACCGTTTCTGGGCCGCCCGCCAGCAGACCCACATCTGGGAGCTTAGATAAAACCGATTTATCCTTCACTACTTCCTCATTACCAAGTCTACTTCTCTTCCATCTTGATAAAGACCGTTGAAACACAATGGCGATTCGGGAAGGTTAGATCGGGAGCGTTTCTTATCGATACCGTTGATTTTCTGATGGGTTTTGAAAGGTGAGGGCCTCGGAGGAAGGGAAAGAGTGGGTCTTTCCGGAGGTGGATTGGGCTCTTGCCGCGGTTCAGGAGAGGAAGGAGGTGAAGGGGGCTCCAACTCAATCTCGAAATCTTCCTCAAATTGCTCGTCAAAGGAATTGGATTCCAGCCATTCCAAGACGTCGGCATCAGGAAAATCCATAAGCTCCGCACAGCGAGTGGCGCGAGAGGGAAATGTGTGCGAATGGCGGGAAAGTGAAGAGCATATATAAAAGGAAAATCCACTCATACGGCACGTGTCAGACTCAAACCTACTAGCCATGCTTGTACGCTCTCTAACAGTATATGAATTTGGGAATTATGCCAATGTAGCTCTCCAATTCCTTGTTTTGATTTTTCTTTTACTTTTTAAAAATAAATTTAAATTTAAAAAAGATATAAAATTATTTTATTAAAAAACAAACTGCTATAAAAAAAATTCATGAAAGTTCAACGGTTAATTAATAAAAAATACCAAAAATTGGGTTGTGTCAAACTATTTTTGTTTAATTTAAAATAAAAATAATAATAACTAGTTAACAGCTACTTTAATAAAAATAAATCAAATTTTCATCTATAAATACTCATCACCTTACACAACTTATTTCAATCATTCAAACACCTAAATCACTCAAAAAATCTTCGCTCTACTATTTTATTCGTCTAAATTTTATTTTGAATATTTGTTTCTCTTATCCTATTTTCCTCCGAAATAGATGAAAATAACCGAGGATTTTTTAGAAATTTGGTGAATTATCCAAAAATATCATAAAAAAATACTTCATCCCAAAATTCACAAATTCCATTAAATTATCCATATTTTTTATACCCACCAAATTATCCACATCACACATATCCATCAAATTATTCCTATAATCCATATCCATCAAATTATCTATGTAATCCATATCCACAAAATTATCCATCTAATCCACATGCAACCGTATACTTTTTACATCTCCGATGAAAAATGAACCTTCCACTCCGACTTGTAATCCATATCCACAAAATTATCCATCTAATCAACATGCAACCGTATGCTTTTTACATCTCCGATGAAAAATGAACCTTCCACTCCCAATTTCGTTCCAGAGACTCAATTGTCCGACCGTGAATCCCTAATCGAAGTTGCAAATATGGAGAATGTGGATTCTAGCACTGACGGTAGAAAAAACGGTCAACCCGGAGAAAAATTGAAGACGAGGTCTTAGCGAGATCGTTTGTCACTATCAGCGATGACCCAATCATCGGCAATGATCAAAATGCGAAAGCTTTCTGGGGACATGTTGCAAGCTACTATAATTACCATCGTCCCGCAGGTACACTCAATAGAAGTGCAAGTGTCATACGATCGCACTGGCACAATATCATCTAGAAAAAAAGTATATCGCTTTAATGCAAATTACAATAGCATTTATAGTGCATATCGTAGCTTCCACCGTGATGAGGATATATTACAACTTGCGTATGAAATATATTGCGAGGAAAATAACGGCGTCGCATTTAATTTCGAGCATGTGTGGAGAATTGTAAAATACAGTCCAAGGTTTACTCCACAGTTTGTTGATCACCTTGTTGGCACGAAGAAGACAAGGACCTCGGAGTCGGTAGCAAGCAACACCTCATCCAACCAAGATATAAGTCTACATGTAGACCTAAACGAAGATGAAAATCGTCCAATGGGTCAGAAGGCAGCAAAAAAAAAGGAAAAGGCAAAATGAAATCGGACATGGAGTGTATGACAACAAACTTGGACAATATGTTTGCAAAGTTTACTGAGTATACAAACATAAAAAAAAAATAGAAGTTGAAATGAAACAAAAACAACTCGAAGTAGAAGAGATGAAAGCAAAGCTATCATAGCCAAAGTTCAATTAAAGGAATACACAATCCTTTCGAAAGATACTTCGCAAATGACATACGGGCAACTTATCATCATGGAATGTCTATGTCAAGAGATTGGGGGAGATGGAATATTTAATTTTCAGTTATTGTAATTTTCAATTATTGTACTTTTCATTTATTGTAATTTTCAATCAATGTAACTTCATTTCAGTTAATGTAACTCTCCGATCAATTAATGTAGTTGTTTATTTAGGGGTGTCAATTCGGGTGGATCGGGTCGGGTTGACGCATATTAGTACCTAAAAAATTCTTAACCCGAACCCAAGCCGAACCCAAACCAACCCGAAAATAACGAACCTGATCCTGAACCCGAAGTAACCTTGTTAACCTGAATAACCCGTGTAACCCGACCAGATACAATATCATTGGATGGAAGGAAAATTTAAAATGGTTTTTTTAAAATTAAAACAATATAATTTTTAAATTAAGTTTTACAAATAAAATTAAAGATATTTTTGTATGAAGAATGTAAAAAGAGATATGAACATTTTAGGAAACAAAACTCAAAACTAAGATGAAAATTGAGAGATTTTGATCATATATTTATTTATATTATAATATTATAATTCATTTTTCAACAATATCCATATATCTTAACAATCTACACATCCTCAAAAACTACTTATTTTTTTGTCATTTTTAGAGAATAAAATTCTATTTTTGTTATTTATAAAAATTATAATTATAACTTATTATACAACTTTATTATCGTATAGCTAACATTTCTATTAATATCCTCACAAGTTTCTCATTAAGAATATGTAAGTTGTGATTGTGTGTAATAGAATTTTAGTTATCTATGTGTAATATTAATTTTTCAACACAATAATTAGATAAATATTCAAAACACATAATAATAATAACAAAATTTAATTCGAACACATAATAACAAAAACTATTCAAAAAGTCTTCAAACATAACAAAAAAAATTTCAACTTTCAAGTGACAATAATCAAGCTCCACTTCTGTCTTCTGACTTCTTCATTGTTCTACAATTGTTTGTAGAAGTCAAATCTTTAAACAACATTCAAAAAATTAAAATAAGAAAGGGTGAAAGTTTTCAAAATTTATAAAATTTAACTTACTTTTCAATACTAGGTATCATAGCATTGTTAGAATCATCAATCATCCGTTGCAGCATAGTTTTATCCAGCATCCTTATTTATGAATAAATTCATAATATTTTCAGTCAAATCATCCAACCCCACCTCAGTATTTTCCATAAAAATAAAATATTAGCAAAACAGATAAATTTAAAATGAAAATAACAAGAAGAATCACTAACATTTCTGTCCAGCTAACCAATCTCTACAACAAACCAACGCCTCAACAACATCAGGCTTCATTGCACTACGATATTAGTCAAGTATCCTACCACCGGTGCTAAAAGCTGATTCAGAAGCAACTGTAAAAATTGGAATACTCGAAATATCTCTGGCCATTTGTGCAAGTTCAAGAAACCTAAATTGGTAAGCTTTCCAAAATGCAAGAACATCACATTTTGAAGATCTATCAATTTTTTGGTTCATCCAAATAAAGATCTAATTGACTCTTTTGAGCTCTATCATTGAATTCTGTTCTTTGAAATCTGTCAAATTCCTACATCATAAATTAAATGTATTGGTAACAAAAAGTAAAAAATAGTGAGAAAAAGAAAAAATTATCATAAATAACTTCAAAACATCCATGCATCCACTGTCTGAATTTAGAGAAATAGAAGCATTATCATCAATGCCACTGTGAGAACTCGTAGATGTGTTGCTACTACTTGATTTGGAAGCAAGGCCCATATATTCCTCAAACAAAGAAAGTAATTTAGACTTCACCAGACTTAATTCGTTACTACAATGTCCGTATAACTTGTTGTAACAAAACTCAAGAAACCGCATCTTGAACCTCAGATCAACTATCACAACAATGGACAACAAAATGTTATAATCTTTCCAGTACTTGTCAAATTTCTGAAACATCTGATTGGCCATTAATCTCATGAAATCATCAGAGCTTTGCAAGGCATGACTTAATGTCAATTGAACCGTAAAGACACGAGGAAAATAAAGGTTGACAGTAGGATATTTCACCCCAAAAAACAAAGTTGTTGTCTCATAGAAAACCTCAAGAAATTTGCATATTTTTTCAGCTTGACCACACGCGTCAACCAATGGACAGTGTGTGAAATTAGTATAAGTCAATTTCAAATGATTAAAGCACGTCGATAATATATGGCACTAGAAAGCATCAAATACGTAGAATTCCATCTAGTAGGACATCTTGCCTAAGTGATTTCTTAGGATCCAGCGAAGTTTGGGTAACAGATTCTACAAACTTTTTCTTTCTCACTTGACTATCTTTTACATACTTTACACATTTATGAATCTTATCAAAGGAATGATCATTTATATTCAAACCTTCTTGGACAATTAAATTTAGAATGTGTGCACAACAACGAAATTCACGAATGAACAATTAAAACTAAGATGATCCCTTAAAAGGCCAACAAACACATCATTTGCAGCGGCATTGTCCAAAGTAATTGTGAAAACATTTCTCTAAATTCCCCAAGCATTGAAAAAACTATTGATTTTATCACACAATGCAATACCAGAGTAAGGTGGAGGCATGTAAGAGAAGTAAATAATCTTTTTTTTGCAAAACCCAATTAGAATCAATGAAATGCGCTGTTAAACATACATAGCCATCAGTGGCAATAGAAGTCCACAAATCGGAAGTGAAACAAATTTTTCTAGGGCATGAATGCATTTCTTGAGCCAGTCTATTGTAATAATTTTTATGTATCTTTAGAATATCCGTCCTTGCGGTGTTTCTAGAGAAATGATTGACTTGAGATTCCAAATATGTAAAAATTGATCTAATTGTCTCATATTCCACAAATTGAAACGGTAAATCATGTCTCATAATTGCTAATATTAGCAACTCTCTAAATCTTTCTTGGCTAAACTTTTGTGACCTTATGGCAAGACTTTTATCGCCTTGTTCTAACAAAGCCTGAGCAATATCACGAGTTCTCTGTCTAGGACACTGTTTGAGATATGGCGTTGAAGATTACCTGTCCCCATGCTATTGTCTGCTTTGTACGTAGTCCCACATGCTTTACATTTGCAACTATTTTCTTTTCCTTATACTTCTGGAAGCATCTCAAAATATTGCCACCATTGTGATTTTAAAGGTCTCTTTCGTTTAACACTTTCGGAGGCAGGCCCGACCTTGCAAGTTAGTACCTGTTTCTTCATCAACATCTAAATACAACACATATACAGCCTCCACACTATCCTCCTCGTGAACAAAACCAATAGATTCCGAACTCATTCTATCAATTAAAAGGCATAACAACATGATTAGCTACAAGCAAAAAATTGGCAATTTTTTAACATGAAAAATGGATGTAAATTTTAACATGATCAGATACTCCAAGAATTGCATCATAAGAAAATGTGTGCACACCCTTGCTCAGCGACATAATTAGCAGATTCTGAAGGTAGGGGTGTCAAAATGCAACACGACCCGTCAACCCGACACGACCCAACACGAAAAAAATCAGGTTCGGGTTGGGTGGGTTCGGGTTAGTGCAAGGTTAGACGGTTTTCGGGTTGGGTCGGATTGGGTCATGGGTTGACCCGAATTTTTTTTGGAAAATATTACCTATATTTTTATATATTGTATGTTTGAACAAAATTTATTGTATATTTATATGATAAATTTTCATCATTTAATATTTATTTTGTATATGTTTTTATTTATCTAATAATTGTTTATTTTATTTAGTAAATATACTTTTAATTTTCTACAAGTTCCATTAGATCCCACGGGTAATCAGATGGCAGTTAAACTTTCAAATTTAAATCGAAAATTTTGTTATTATGTGTTTAAATTAAAATATTATTATTATTTTTTATTTTTTCTATTTTTTTCATTAATTTGTTTTAAATAAATAAAATTCGGGGGATTGAGTCGGGTTAGACGGGTTCGTGTTCGGGTTAGGGGTTTTCGGGTTGCTTCGGGTTCGAGTTGAAATAAAAAATAAAAAAATTTCGCGGGTTGACCCGAAGCCTGACCCACCCGACACGATTGACACCCCTATTTGAAGGTGACCACTATTAAAGTACAACACTAAAACAAACTTAATTCAATAGAATCTGGTCACATGCATTCCTCATATGGTCAAATGAGGGCAATTATATCCCAAACTTTCAATCATTAATGTCATACAATGATATCCATTTGTCAATGACTTTATTTAACAAAAGAAGTTTTAAAAAAAGGTTGCTTCTTCCCTCATGTCTCGCCCTCCTCCCACCCACGGTACATGTAACCAAAACAAAACTCATATGCACAAACTTTCTTACTAAGAACAATACAAAAGAAACTATTCAATATCATCTTCTAGGAACGAAACAAATATATTGAAGAATATTCAAATTTCAAATTATATGTTCAATAAAAATTTTGAGAGCCAACCCAAACAAAGATTACTTTAATATAACTAAGTTTGTTCACCTGGACGGCTGGACGAGAAGAGGATTAGCTGAGAAGGCCGAAGGGTTTCACTTGGACGCTTGAGTGAGAAGCGGAGAAGGCTACGCAGATGAGAATTGAGAAATGAGAAGCCAACAACAACAAGGGTTAATGCTTGGATTCTCTAATTGGGTTGGGCTTTATTTTAGTTTAGAAAGTGAGAAAGTATGTACAATAGTTGTGTAAATTGTAAAAAGTATTTTTTTAAAAAAAAATGGTGGGTCGGGTGGGTTCGAGTCATTGGGTGACTTGATATTTTTTTCAGGTCAACCCGAACCCAACCGGAATTTTTTTTTAACGAGGTTTGCATTTGGGTGTAGAACCCGTAAATCAGTAGACGTATAAGCCATGCATAATTCTAGATTTTTAAATTTAATTAACTTCATCGCATGATTATTTTTTTTATGCATTTATTTGAAGTTAATTATTTATTTATTCAGTTCAGTAGTTGATTTTCAGCATTTCAGTTATTTCAGTGAGGCCGGACCGGAGTTGGAGTTTTGAGATAGAATTTAAGATTCGAGAAATATTTCCAGGATTTTATTTGACTAGCAAGTAAGTTAATTTAAGTTAAAAAGTAGTTTAAGGAACTATTTTTAATTATTTGGGGTGAGTAGAAAATTAGTTCATTTAAGTTTCTTAATTAAGGATTTTATTCACTAAATTAATTAAAAGATTAGTGAGGCTTTTAAGGATTATAAATTACTAGCTAGATAACATTTTTCCCTTCCCTTTAATTGTTAAATTTCGGCCCCTAGGTTGATAGCATAACTCTTGGCCAACTCATCAAACCTTGACCCCCTTCTTGATAATTAATTAGTAGGATAATCTCTCCCATTTGTTTAATACCATTTAATTAATTAGAAAGCTTATCCTAGTCTAAGTTTGCATGGAGAATCGGTCAACATACTCTAGAACCACCCAAGAAGATTTGTTATCAAACAACAAAAATTCAAATTTTGAAAGTTGGAGACCAAGTCTTGCATTGTGTCCACTATATTTGCAACCATTCTCTCACTCCCATAACAACTCATTCACACTCCCTCCCCACCGAAATCCAGTCCATTTTCAGTAGAAAAAAACGTGAGCAACATCTAGGGAACAAGGGAGAAAACCGAGAACTAAAGAGAGCAAGAGAAGCCACTCCATCTCCGTGCCGCGTCGTCGTCTCTTCATTTCGTTGTTCATTAAAACGAAACCAAGGCATGTCTATGTTCTTTTCCAAACCTCAATCAAGTCCTATAGTATTTTTATAGCATCTCATAGTCACGATTTTACAGCATGAAACCGATTTTTATTTGACAGCAACATCATTAAAAATTCTGTGCAGATTTTGTTCTTGTGCCCTTCACGTTTTCTGTTGGTTTGTGAGTTTCAGGGAATGGTTCGACTCCAGGCTTCCAAGGCTGCATCTAGGCATGTAGTAGGATGTATTAAGACCACTTTGGTCCAGTCTTTCAGCCCCCATGCTGCCTAGAAATCGAGATAACAGCAGCTCCCCCTTGCTGCCATTTTTGCTCTTCGAAAATTTCAGTTTTGCTGTCATGGGAAGAGATCTGATCTTGGCTACCCCAGGGGCCTATAGCCATGGTTAGATCACTTCCCTAGCATGTCTAAGACGTGATTAAGTCACCCTTTTGGTGGCTTGGTCCATGGCTCCTCGGTTTTAAATAAAAACATGACAGCAGCCCCTCCCCTTTCTTGGCCCCTTCATTTTGACAGCACTTGTGTTTCGGTTTTGGGTTGGCTTGGTGTGGATCTGGCTTGGCCTTGTGCCCTTAGCTACGGTTCATACCACACCCCAAGATGTCTAGGTCGTGCCATGGTCCATTAATGGCCACTGGAACGACGCAAGATAACCCACGAAACAAGAACAGCCCACACTCCCCTTCTCGGCCCTTCATTGTACAGCACATGCATTTCGGTTTTGGTTGCTTGGTGTGAATCTTGGTTGGCCTATGGCCCATAGCCACGGTTCATACCATGCCCCTACATGTCTAGATCGTGCCATGGTCAACCAAATGGCCACTGGAACGACACAAGACATCGATCAAAGCAAGACACTACACTTGCACAGCTGCTGGAAATTACAGCAACTTGCTGTGTCGATTAGGAGGCTCGTTTGAGTTCTTGGTTGGCTTTTAGCCTATGGCCTTGGACTGGACAGTGCCCCATTGAGTTAGGAAGGTCATGTTTTCGACCGTTCGTGATTCGGATCATTTTTGAGGTCGTTCGAGAATTTACGGTGCGATGTGCCAAATTGACTCTCGAAAGAGCGTTTCATGTTTTGGCCTCCATTTCACCTAGATTTCGACCATCATAATTTTAGGAGCATAAATTCATAATTTTAAACGTATTTTAATCATGACGTCACGTTGGTTCAGTGTTGGTTCGGGTTGGTTTAAAGTCATGATTAAATACGAGGTCGTTAGACGTAGTTGTCGCATTTTAGAAATTTAATTGCATAAATTTGCCTAAGAAAAATCCATTACATATTTTCATGGCATTTTTAGGTTGCAGCGAGCCTGGGGACGGTCCAATCCAGTTGGTGAAAAATACAAGAATTTTCATTATGCCAGTTAATTATTTTACGTGCATTAAATAGAAAATGATTATTTTTTAGATTTATGCGATATAGCTTGTGGTTCATTCCCTATGTGGGAGCATTATTTTTACGGTCGCCAGTGACCGCTCAGTTCAGGTTGGTACCATCAGGTCACCAGTGACCGCTCAGTTCAGGTTGGTACCATCGGGTCTTCAGTGACCGCCAGCTCAGTTCCAGGCTCCCCGGTAGTCAGTTACCGATCAGTTCAACTTAGTGCAGTGGCCACAGGCGTAAAACATAATCTCAACAGAAAATTTTATCAGTTATTTCAGTACAGGCTCCAAGGAGCAAATATTTTTACTGTGATTATCAGTTCAGTTATGCACGTATTATAATTGCTCAGATCAGATTATTTTCAGCATGCCTCATGACATGAAATTTTATCCCATGCTTATCATAATTCAGATTTTTACTCGTCACCTGCGATATATGCATGCTGAGTCTTTAGACTCACTAGACTTGATTGTTGTAGGTACTGATGAGGTCAGGGCCGAGGGCGGGGACCAGTGAGCCGGCTTGGGTCGGCAGTAGTGGCACCCAAGGACCTCAGTGCAGCAGTGTTAATGTTATTCCACAAACTAATTTTTATCAGTCATCAAACATTTTTAAATTGTGGTTGTTGGAAAACAATTATTTTCTTCCGCTGCTTTATTTTTAAACATGGAACTTGATTCACTGATTGATTTTATGAGAAAGGCCATTTAAGTTCTTTTAAAAAGAAAATTTTTAAATTTCCGCAAATTTTCAAGCTAGAAGTTTTAGGGCCTTTATAATTGGTATCAGAGCGGTGGTTCTGTATAGGGTACACTACTACTGACCGCGAGAAGCTCACGAAGCCACGTCTTCGGTCTGTAAGTTTTACAGTTCAGCATTTTGTTCAGCAGTTTATTTAAAGCATGAATTTATTTTGTCAGCATGCTTCCAGATTTTCAGTATTTCAGTGTCCAGTTATAATAAATTATGGAATTATGCATGTTAGTTACGTATGGGTTATGTTTGGAACAGTATTCCTCCTAGACGCCAAGTAGGACGCCCGAGAGGGGGCCGTGCGTACCGTCTTGAGAACGAGTTTGATCAGAGTCAGGAGAGGCAGGCACCTCCACCTCCTCCTCCTTCACCTCCACCTCTGCCGGACATGAATGCCCAGATGTTAGCTGGGATGGCACAGTTCTTTGCCCAGTTTGCGGGGGGCAATGCCGCCGCCGTAGCCGCAGCCGTAGCCAGGCCGACAGGGCCCGAGGCGGTTTATGAGCGATTCATGAAGATGCGCCCGAAGGAATTCTCTGGGACATCTGACCCCATGGTTGCCGAGGGATGGATCAAATCTCTCGAGGTCATTTTTGAGTTTATGGAGCTAGGAGACGCGGACCGAGTCCGATGCGCCACCTACCTGTTCACTGGAGACGCCCGCTTATGGTGGGAAGGAGCGTCAGTAGCCTTGACTTTGGCTACACTTTCTTGGACCCGATTCACGGAGGTTTTCTACTCCAAGTATTTTGCCGAGGAGGTTCGCACCAGACTGACCACAGAGTTCATGAGTCTGAGGCAAGGGGATATGTCAGTTACGGAGTTTATCCGTAAGTTCGAGAGGGGCTGTCACTTTGTGCCCCTGATCGCGAATGATGCCAGAGCGAAGTTGATGCACTTTTTGGTGGGACTTCGGCCGATCTTGCGCCGGGACGTTAGGGTATCTGACCCTGCCACTTATGAGATCGCAGTCTCCAAAGCCTTAGCCGCAGAGCAGGATCAGCGGGACATCGAGAGAGACCGCCAGGGCAAGCGCCCAATCCAGGCACCGCACCACCCTCCTCCTCATCAGCATCAGCAACAGAATAAGAGGCCTTTTCATGGACCGCCCAGGAACCGAGGCCAGCAGCAGCAGCAAGCAGCAGCGGGGACGCCCAGCCCCGAGGACTCAGGAGTACCCAGTCTGTCCGAGGTGCTCTCGCCGCCATCCTGGAGCATGTATGGCTAGGCTCAGGAAAGTGTTTTAAGTGTGGCAGTCCAGACCACATGTTGCCACATTGCCCTCAGAGGAATCTGCCTACTCAGGGCCGAGTTTTCGCTCTCCATGCCGCGGAAACCAACCCTGAGACCATGTTGTTGACAGGTACCTTTAAGCTTTAAGTTATCACTGAATTTCCGTATTTTGGGAATCGGGATTTAGATTTGAACTTAGAATTGCAATAGGGTTGCATGCTCTACTTAGTATTATTTTCGGACTTAGTTAGAAGAACTTTGACCTTTGCATGTCTATAAGCTTAGCTCTCGTGATCTTTGGGTTCTGCTTAGTATTCCGAACTTTCAGGGAGAATTTTCATAGCCGACAAAGCTACCAAGGCCTTGATAGATTCAGGGGCCACTCACTCGTTTATATCGGAGGTCTTTGCAAACTTTCTGAAGATCAAGACCATTGGGCTAGACATAGCCTTTTCAGTAGTGTTGCCGTCGGGCGAAGAGATGGCAGCCACCAATGTTATCCGGGATATAGACCTTGAGCTGCACGGTAAGCTTGTATATGCGGATCTGATTGTGCTACCGATGCCGGAATTCGACATCATCCTAGGGATGGATTGGCTACTGAAGAACAGAGTGTTGATAGAATTCCAGCAGAGATCTGTTCTTGTCCGACCGCCTGGAATGGAGCAGTTCTTATTTGAGCCGGACAGGTACTTTTCGTTACCGCGCATTATTCCATATGTTCAGGCTAGGAAACTCATGCATAGAGGGTGTCGAGCATTTCTAGCGACCTTTTTGGCTGTTCCCGAGGAACCCAGCAAGTCCGCCTCAGATGTTCCGATCGTCAGAGATTTCTTAGACGTTTTTCCCGAGGACGTCTCTGGTGTGCCACCTGAGAGAGAGGTGGAGTTTTCCATTGAGCTTATGCCAGGTACGGCTCCGATATCCAAAGCGCCGTACCGATTAGCGCCGACAGAGATGGCAGAGCTTAAGAAGCAGATTCAGGAACTTCTGGACAAGGAGTTCATTCGCCCGAGCTTTTCACCATGGGGCGCGCCAGTTTTATTTGTGAAAAAGAAGAATGGCTCGATGAGGCTTTGCATTGACTATCGGGAGTTGAACAGGGTTACAGTGAAGAATAAGTACCCACTTCCGAGGATTGAGGATCTGTTTGACCAATTGCAGGGAGCTTCGATTTTCTCCAAGATTGATTTGCGTTCCGGTTATCACCAGTTGAGGGTGAGAGATGCTGATGTCTCGAAGACTGCTTTCAGGACTCGTTATGGTCACTACGAGTTCCTTGTGATGCCGTTCGGTCTGACGAATGCGCCAGCGATCTTCATGGATCTCATGAATCGCGTATTTCAGCCATACCTCGACCAGTTTGTGATAGTGTTCATAGATGACATTCTCGTCTACTCCAAGAGTCGGGAGGAGCACAGCAGGCATCTGACCACAGTGTTGCAGACATTGCAGAGGCACAAATTATTCGCAAAGTTCAGTAAGTGCGAATTCTGGTTAGAGAAGGTGGCGTTCTTGGGCCACATTGTTTCCAGCAGTGGTATTGAGGTAGACCCCGCAAAAGTTGCAGCAGTCAGAGATTGGGTTGTACCTCAGAATGCATCCGAGATCCGCAGTTTTCTTGGGCTGGCAGGATATTACAGGAAGTTCATTCAGGGATTCTCATCCATTGCCGTTCCACTCACAGCACTGACCAAGAAAAATGTGAAATTTGTGTGGAGCGAGGAGTGTCAGAAGAGCTTCGATACTTTGAAGCAAGCTCTTATTTCAGCACCCGTTTTGGCCGTGCCGTCAGGATCTGGTGAGTTCGTCCTTTATACCGATGCTTCGAAGCTTGGTTTAGGAGCAGTTCTGATGCAGCATGGGAGGGTAATAGCGTATGCTTCTCGACAGCTGAAAATCCACGAGAAGAACTACCCCACCCATGATCTGGAGTTAGCAGCCGTAGTTTTTGCTTTGAAGATTTGGAGGCACTATCTGTATGGAGAGAAATGCCAGATCTTTACCGACCACAAGAGCCTCAAGTATTTCTTTACACAGAAGGAACTGAACATGCGTCAGAGGCGTTGGTTGGAGCTTGTGAAAGACTATGATTGTGACATTAGCTACCACCCGGGTAAAGCTAATGTAGTTGCGGATGCTTTGAGCAGAAAAGTCGCAGTGATGGCTTATTTGACGATGCAGACACCTCTTCAGATTGAGATGCAGAGGTTCGGTCTTGAGACTTATCCTCGAGGTAGAGTTCCTCGTTTATCTACCTTGACCATTCAGTCTTCTCTTTTGGACCGTATTCGCAGTGGTCAGGCCGCAGATGAGCAGTTGGCACAGTGGAAGAAGAGAGATGAATCCAAGGGTAGTGTTTTGTACTCAGGTCGGCGACGATATTGTGAGATACCGAGATAGAATATGGGTTCCTAGCAGTGATTCTATCCGAGCAGACATCTTATCGGAGGCCCATACGTCCCCGTACTCCATTCACCCTGGGAGTACAAAGATGTACAAAGATCTGCAGCTATTGTATTGGTGGCCAGAGATGAAGAAGGACATCAGGCGTTTTGTATCCGAGTGCCTGACTTGCCAGTTGGTGAAGGCCGAGCATCAGAGACCAGCAGGTTTGCTCAAGCCTCTTCCTATTCCCGAGTGGAAGTGGGAGAACGTCACCATGGACTTTGTGACCGGATTGCCGAGGTCAGCCAGAGGATCGAATGCCATTTGGGTGATTGTAGATCGTCTTACCAAATCAGCGCACTTCTTGCCTATTAAGACAACTTTCACCATGGTTCAGTATGCAGAGTTGTATAACCGGGAGATAGTCCGACTCCATGGCATTCCAGTTTCTATCGTATCCGACAGAGATCCCAGATTCACTTCCTCATTTTGGAAGAGTTTGCATTCGACTTTGGGTACGAAGTTGCTGTTTAGCACAGCTTTCCATCCGCAGACAGATGGACAGTCGGAGCGAGTTATTAAGATTTTGGAGGATCTTCTTCGCGCTTGCGTCATCGATTTCTCAGGGAGTTGGGAGACGAACTTACCATTGGTTGAGTTCACTTATAACAACAGCTTCCAGTCTTCCATTGGTATGGCACCGTATGAAGCTTTGTATGGCCGTAGGTGTAGATCTCCTGTTCATTGGGATGAAGTAGGAGAGAGAGCAGAGTTGGGTCCAGAAATTGTTCAGCAGGCTGCAGATGTAGTAGTCAAGATCCGTGATCGGATGAGGACTGCTCAGAGTCGACAGAAAAGCTATGCAGATCAGAGAAGGAGAGACTTACAGTTTGCAGTGGGCGATCATGTCTTCGTGAAAGTGGCACCTATGAAGGGTGTCATGAGGTTCGGAAAGAAAGGGAAGCTCAGTCCGAGATTTATTGGACCGTTTGAGATCCTCGACTAGAGTTGGGACGCTAGCGTATCGTGTGGCTCTTCCGCCGAATCTGGCCGGAGTACACAATGTCTTTCACGTCTCCATGCTGAGAAAGTACATGGCGAACCCTTCGCATGTGCTGAATTTTGAGCCGTTGCAGCTTACTCCGAACCTATCTTATGAGGAGAGACCGGTGCAGATCCTAGACAGACAGGAGAAGAAGCTTCGGAACAAGCTTGTTAAGCGAGTCAAAGTCAAATGGCTCAACCATTCCGAGGAGGAAGCTACGTGGGAGTCTGAGCCGGAGATGAGAGATCGATACCCGGAGTTATTCGGTGAGTTCTAATTTCGAGGACGAAATTTCTTTTAAGGGGGGAAGGATTGTAGAACCCGTAAATCAGTAGACGTATAAGCCATGCATAATTCTAGATTTTTAAATTTAATTAACTTCATCGCATGATTATTTTTTTTATGCATTTATTTGAAGTTAATTATTTATTTATTCAGTTCAGTAGTTGATTTTCAGCATTTCAGTTATTTCAGTGAGGCCGGACCGGAGTTGGAGTTTTGAGATAGAATTTAAGATTCGAGAAATATTTCCAGGATTTTATTTGAGTAGCAAGTAAGTTAATTTAAGTTAAAAAGTAGTTTAAGGAACTATTTTTAATTATTTGGGGTGAGTAGAAAATTAGTTCATTTAAGTTTCTTAATTAAGGATTTTATTCACTAAATTAATTAAAAGATTAGTGAGGCTTTTAAGGATTATAAATTACTAGCTAGATAACATTTTTCCCTTCCCTTTAATTGTTAAATTTCGGCCCCTAGGTTGATAGCATAACTCTTGGCCAACTCATCAAACCTTGACCCCCTTCTTGATAATTAATTAGTAGGATAATCCCTCCCATTTGTTTAATACCATTTAATTAATTAGAAAGCTTATCCTAGTCTAAGTTTGCATGGAGAATCGGTCAACATACTCTAGAACCACCCAAGAAGATTTGTTATCAAACAACAAAAATTCAAATTTTGAAAGTTGGAGACCAAGTCTTGCATTGTGTCCACTATATTTGCAACCATTCCCTCACTCCCATAACAACTCATTCACACTCCCTCTCCACCGAAATCCAGTCCATTTTCAGTAGAAAAAAACGTGAGCAACATCTAGGGAACAAGGGAGAAAACCGAGAACTAAAGAGAGCAAGAGAAGCCACTCCGTCTCCGTGCCGCGTCGTCGTCTCTTCATTTCGTTGTTCATTAAAACGAAACCAAGGCATGTCTATGTTCTTTTCCAAACCTCAATCAAGTCCTATAGTATTTTTATAGCATCTCATAGTCACGATTTTACAGCATGAAACCGATTTTTATTTGACAGCAACATCATTAAAAATTCTGTGCAGATTTTGTTCTTGTGCCCTTCACGTTTTCTGTTGGTTTGTGAGTTTCAGGGAATGGTTCGACTCCAGGCTTCCAAGGCTGCATCTAGGCATGTAGTAGGATGTATTAAGACCACTTTGGTCCAGTCTTTCAGCCCCCATGCTGCCTAGAAATCGAGATAACAGCAGCTCCCCCTTGCTGCCATTTTTGCTCTTCGAAAATTTCAGTTTTGCTGTCATGGGAAGAGATCTGATCTTGGCTGCCCCAGGGGCCTATAGCCATGGTTAGATCACTTCCCTAGCATGTCTAAGACGTGATTAAGTCACCCTTTTGGTGGCTTGGTCCATGGCTCCTCGGTTTTAAATAAAAACATGACAGCAGCCCCTCCCCTTTCTTGGCCCCTTCATTTTGACAGCACTTGTGTTTCGGTTTTGGGTTGGCTTGGTGTGGATCTGGCTTGGCCTTGTGCCCTTAGCTACGGTTCATACCACACCCCAAGATGTCTAGGTCGTGCCATGGTCCATTAATGGCCACTGGAACGACGCAAGATAACCCACGAAACAAGAACAGCCCACACTCCCCTTCTCGGCCCTTCATTGTACAGCACATGCATTTCGGTTTTGGTTGCTTGGTGTGAATCTTGGTTGGCCTATGGCCCATAGCCACGGTTCATACCATGCCCCTACATGTCTAGATCGTGCCATGGTCAACCAAATGGCCACTGGAACGACGCAAGACATCGATCAAAGCAAGACACTACACTTGCACAGCTGCTGGAAATTACAGCAACTTGCTGTGTCGATTAGGAGGCTCGTTTGAGTTCTTGGTTGGCTTTTAGCCTATGGCCTTGGACTGGACAGTGCCCCATTGAGTTAGGAAGGTCATGTTTTCGACCGTTCGTGATTCGGATCATTTTTGAGGTCGTTCGAGAATTTACGGTGCGATGTGCCAAATTGACTCTCGAAAGAGCGTTTCATGTTTTGGCCTCCATTTCACCTAGATTTCGACCCTCATAATTTTAGGAGCATAAATTCATAATTTTAAACGTATTTTAATCATGACGTCACGTTGGTTCAGTGTTGGTTCGGGTTGGTTTAAAGTCATGATTAAATACGAGGTCGTTAGACGTAGTTGTCGCATTTTAGAAATTTAATTGCATAAATTTGCCTAAGAAAAATCCATTACATATTTTCATGGCATTTTTAGGTTGCAGCGAGCCTGGGGACGGTCCAATCCAGTTGGTGAAAAATACAAGAATTTTCATTATGCCAGTTAATTATTTTACGTGCATTAAATAGAAAATGATTATTTTTTAGATTTATGCGATATAGCTTGTGGTTCATTCCCTATGTGGGAGCATTATTTTTACGGTCGCCAGTGACCGCTCAGTTCAGGTTGGTACCATCAGGTCACCAGTGACCGCTCAGTTCAGGTTGGTACCATCGGGTCTTCAGTGACCGCCAGCTCAGTTCCAGGCTCCTCGGTAGTCAGTTACCGATCAGTTCAGCTTAGTGCAGTGGCCACAGGCGTAAAACATAATCTCAACAGAAAATTTTATCAGTTATTTCAGTACAGGCTCCAAGGAGCAAATATTTTTACTGTGATTATCAGTTCAGTTATGCACGTATTATAATTGCTCAGATCAGATTATTTTCAGCATGCCTCATGACATGAAATTTTATCCCATGCTTATCATAATTCAGATTTTTACTCGTTACCTGCGATATATGCATGCTGAGTCTTTAGACTCACTAGACTTGATTGTTGTAGGTACTGATGAGGTCAGGGCCGAGGGCGGGGACCAGTGAGCCAGCTTGGGTCGGCAGTAGTGGCACCCGAGGACCTCAGTGCAGCAGTGTTAATGTTATTCCGCAAACTAATTTTTATCAGTCATCAAACATTTTTAAATTGTGGTTGTTGGAAAACAATTATTTTCTTCCGCTGCTTTATTTTTAAACATGGAACTTGATTCACCGATTGATTTTATGAGAAAGGCCATTTAAGTTCTTTTAAAAAGAAAATTTTTAAATTTCCGCAAATTTTCAAGCAAGAAGTTTTAGGGCCTTTATATTGGGTCTGACCCTTTTTGACCCAAACCCGAAAATCATAAACCCAAACCTGATATTTTTCATGTCGTCCCGTGTCGGGTTAGCATGCCAGGTTCATTTTTGACAACCCTGATATCTTTTGGCAGACACGTGGAATTGAATTTGTTTACTTCAAAATGTCTCGATATTCCAACCGTTGTAGCTCTAGCTCGACAAGTGAAAACGAAGTCTAAGTTGAAGTTGATGACGAAGATTATGATTCGGGGAAAGAGCTAATGTCATTGATACTTCAACAAAGCCGACAAATATTTGAAGCATATCAAAACGTGATGCGGCGAAGAAGAAGGTTCATCCAAAGAAATCGTGAATCCGAGCATGCGAGGCTCTTCAATGATTATTTCTCCACAAACCCTGTGTATCCAGTTCAAATATTTCGAAAACGATTTCGCATGCGAAGATAGTTATTCTTTCGAATAGTGAATGCACTTGAGAGTCATTCATCGTATTTTCAGCAAAGAGACGATGCTGCGAGAAGAAAAAATTTGTCACCACTAAAAAAATGCACGGCTGCAATTTGCCAATTGGCGTATGGAGTCCTTGGCCGACCATCTTGATGAGTACCTACACATGGGTGAATCAACTGCCATCAAGTGTCTTTTCAAGTTCTACGAACATGTGGTTGAACTATTTGGTGACTGATATTTGAGAAGGCCAAATGCTGATGATGTTCAATCTCTTCTTCAAATGCATGATCAGAGACACGGGTTCCTTGGAATGTTGGGTAGCCTTGATTGCATGCACTGAGAATGGAAAAATTGCCAAGTTACTTGGAAAGGTCAGTTGACAAGAGTTCATTGGTCACCAACAATCGTGCTTGAAGCGGTCGCGTCTCAAGACTTGTGGATATGGCATACATTTTTGGTGTCGCAGGTTCACGTAATGATCTTAACGTGTTGTATAAATCTCCCATATTCAATAAATTTTGCAAAGAAATGCCCCAGAGATTAATTTCATGGTCAACGAGACTCAATATACGAAAGGATATTATTTAACATGTGAAATATATCTGGAATAGGCCACTTTCGTAAAGGCTTTTCCTTGCTTGGAGAATCCCAAGAGGAGGTTTTTAAGGAAAGACAAGAGCCTGTAAGAAAAGATGTTGAACGAGCATTTGGGGTGCTCCAAGCTCGATGGACAATTTTCAGAGGTCTAGCTCGTTACTGGTACAGAAAAAATTTAAAACATATTATGTTAGCATGGATTATTTTACATAACATGATTTTTGAAGATGAGGGGGTTCACGTGGCAAATTGGTACAACGATGAAGGTGACGAACCCGCCCAACTCGTTCAGGGCTCAAACCGAGGATTTCATCAATATCTCCGAACAAATTCCGAAATAAATGATACTCATGTGCATCACCAATTTCGTGCTGACTTAGTTGAACATATTTGGTCACAAAACAACAGCAATCCTTGAATTAGTATTTTATATCTTCTCTTACGTTTATTTTATATGTTTTTTTACTTTTATGCAAGCGTGATTATTTTTATATGTTGTACTGTTCATTTTAAGTTTATAATAAAAATTTAATTTTAAATAAATGAAACTCATAAAATAAGATAAAATAATTTTATGTACTATATATATAAATATTATTTATATAAATAATAAAATTTAAATTTTGTAAATAATTTGAAATTGAATTTATTTAATGTAAAATAAGAATAAGACGAATAAGTGGACAGTAAGACCTACAAATAATGAATGTTAATATTAAAATGAATGTAGAAGAATAGATGCGTTAATATAATGTATATGTGGTATGTAGCTAGACCCCATTATTTTTGATAAGGTGGTGTGTCTGTGTTATAACATTAACGAATACAAATATCCTAATATGTTAATATTCTTGTTTATTGGTCAAAAAGATATTTTTAAGATTAACATGCTTATAAATAGAATTGCGTTGAATTTTGTGTAGTCCAGATCAAAGACTAATTAAACTAAATCTTGCAGAGATTGGTTAGGCTATAAGAATGTTCGGTTTGATACTGAAATAATCCAGCTCGAAGAATCCGATCATACATTGTAACAGTTGGAGAGTCTGGCTAGATATAATATCCGGTTGGACATTCATATGATCCAGCTCAAAGAATCCAGTTCCAGGAAGCAATGATGCTAAACTCCTTGAAATTCGGAAATTTTAAATACATAAAATGGAGGTCGGGTCCTATAACAGTTGGTCATTGTTTATTATCACTAAAATTAAAGGATTACAATCTAACATTTTCCATTTTTTGAAGATGACAAAACTAAGCCCCAATCACAAGAATGCAGCACAACAATATAAGCAAGATATGATAAAAAGTAATCTATATCATCAGGGGCGGAGCCAGGATCTTGGTTCAGCGTAGGCAACCATATATTATAATTAATAAAGTAAAAAAGAGAGCAATAATTAATCGACAGCTAAAAATAATGTCTCATAAAGTTTGAACACAAGTTATGCACAGCCAATAGCATTGATAATTGATGGGAAAACGTCAGAAAAATGAGGAACAACGACGTGTACAAAATCCAAAATTAAAACAAAATATGATATAAAATATACGTTCGAAAAATAAGCATTAATTCATTATCGATTGGAAAAAGCATAAAATTATAAAACAATTGAATGATCGACAAACATTGAACGAAACAACGAACCTGAAATTTGGTAACATTTTGGATTTTTTTAGAGATTATGAAAGACTAAGCAGTAATTAAAATGAATTGGAATGATTGTTACTCAAAGTATATGACGTTTGTGACTCGAGAAAAAAAAACACATCCAGAAGGCTATATAGAGTGTATACTTAGATACTAATAACAAGTAAAAAATTGAGTCTAACATTTGGGTCTACAAATTATTAAAAGAAAATTGGATCAGTATAGACAGCTAAACATGTAATAATAGCATACACAAATTAAAAATGTAGACATAAATATATATATATACATATAAACATATAAAAAAAAAAAATTGACCCAGTGTAGGCAGCAGCCCACACTGGGCATATGCTGGCTCCGCCCATGTATATCATTGTGGTAATGAAATGACATTTTACAAAGCAAAAGCAGTAAAAAAAAAAAACCTATTACACTTTTTGAACCCATCACTAATGATTGAACAATCTACTGCTTCCACCACCTCCTCCTCCTCTACTCTTATGATAATCTCGAATCTTCCTCCTCCTATCTTCTTCAGCTCTTCTCTTGGCTTCCTCTCGTTTCTTCTTAGCTACCCCCTAATTCCTCAAATCTTTTCTTTTTTTTGCATCACCACACTGCATATCATCTTCACATATCTTACAGCTAGTTACCAAAGGTTGATTCAACACTATCGATCCAGGCCTCAAGCTTTTTTTGAACTTGAGTTTTGAATTGAGAGGACCACATAAGTACTATTGATGAAACGTCTCTTACTTTTAGTTTTAAAATTTAAATAAATACTAGGGAATTTTTTTATAAAAACATTTTATTCTATCTTCAAAACAATCTAACATAAATACTAATATTTAAAAATCTTAAATGCATAAAATCTTTAAATCGTCACTCACAAAATCGTACATCAATTTTAAAATAATCCAAACACTAAACTTCAAAATAAAGCATAAAATCTCTACAAAAATAATCCTCAAAATTTTTACTTTAAAACTTTAAATCTTAAGCTAATGAGGAAAATAAAAGTCCATCGGGAGTGTACTGTCGGCCCTGATCTACCCAAGCGTCAGTGCCTCCCTCAATCATCCTCACCTGCGACCATCCAAACTTAGTGAGTCTAATGCTCAGCATGTTCTAACCATAAATAACAAATAATATGTATACAGGCATATGCATTTAAAAATCATACTTTTATTTAAAATAAGTTGGCGTAAAACTTGTAAACATAAATCATAAATCATAAATCCTTTCATCATCGTATAGTATTTTGGGTGAAGTTTTGTGGGGCCCTTAGCTCCTAATCGTTATTACAATGCAATCAGATTATGGTTAATTAATCACAGCGGAAAACGAGCTTAAATTTTCTTTACGATGAGCCCAAAAATATCTCTTTTATAATTTGAATACTGAAAATAGTATTTAATTTCAAATCATAAAACACGCCCACACGTAATCACAACCAATCACATACAAACAACTCATATCCTCGGGACATGCCCCGGTATATAGATACATATACATATATACTGGGAACAAGACATAAACATAAAACCTCAGCCCAAGCTGTGGCTCCCTCCAGAAGTACCCTATCCGGTCTCCTGATATCCTGGAGTACCTGCCATTGTCCACACACAAAGACAACAACAGCCCCCCTTGGGGGTGAGCAAAGCTCCGTATGGAACAACCAATCATATATACCACAGATATCTAAACAATGATATATGGTATGCAATGCATGTATGTCGTGGAGGTATCAGGTCAAATGCCCATCCACTGAGCACATGTTAGAATCAATCGAATCGCTATCAAATCAAATCAATGCTCGAGCTGGCACACCGGCCGATATGGGAATACACATATGATAGCGTCGACGAAGCGCCATCAATCCCACATCTCATATCCAATCATATGGGGCCACAATTGTCTATGCTTTACGGGTCATATAATACCGGCATAGCGATTGTGTTCACAAACCCCGGAATCCAATCCAATCATATCAGGGTATCCAAGGATCATAGCTCAACGTGCATGTCATGTATCGATGTATGCATAAAATGATGTGTGCTAACAAAACATTTATTTTATACATCGATACTCAAATCTCAATGTCATGTATGCCACATCAAATCATCAAATAGGCACATAGACACGTATTCCAATCCAATCAAACCGACATATATCATATAATACAGATACCTGTCGTATGTTACCCGGTCGCAACATACCTCAATTCTTCGTTCCAGTCGATGTAGTTTGAAGATATCAGTATAATACTTTATCTACATCAATAACATACTCATTCCAATCAATAACATACTCCAAAATCATTAATATGAGTTTCAAATATCATTTGAAACTTCAAAAATTCATATCAAATCAAAATCATTTCATAATTCAATTCCGACTTCAAAACTTAGTTTCTTGTCAGTTATTCTACCGCATATATAACCGACAAATAATTCTTCAATCTCAATCAAATGATTAAAATTCTCTAATTATAAGAAATTGAGAATAATTCAAAATAATATCACTATAATCATCTATTCTTCGTTAAAATCATACACTATTCAACAATCTTCAATTCTAGTATGATTTAACAATTTATCGGATTTATTCCAAAAACCGATGAATTTCAAACATTACCAAAAATATAAAATTTATACCTCAAATCGAAGACCTCGTGTCAACGATCTCAGAACTGAAGTCGGTTCGTCGATTGGATAAACCGATAAGTCGCACGATCGAAAAGAAAATCGAAAACTCTATTATTCCTTCTCTCGCCTTTCTCGGTCACTGCCATCAGGTAAATGAGATTCATTTCTTTTAAAATGAATCGAGTCCACCGCCTCAAAATTTTGATTTTCTTTTTCTTTTTATTAATATTATATTATATTATATTAATAAAATAATATATTATTAATAATATAATATAATATAATATATACTATTTAAAATTTTATCGCCGGTATACATCTTTGGACCAGTCAAACGATCCAATTTTCCAAAACTCAAAATATGAAACTTCCATATATTTGAGTTTTCTAGGTCATATCCAAATCTCAAATCATTTGAGCTTCATATGAAAAAGATATGTCACTATTTACCATTTTGCCCTTAAAATTAATTCATTATTTTTCAACTTATCTACGAAAATGCCATCAAAATAAATTAAATATTTTTCAACTTATTTACCAAAATGCCATCAAAGCTATTTTAGTCTCGGGGTCTCACAAGTTTGATCCTTGAAAGTGACTATATTTTATCATATCAACATGTGCTCTACTGATCAGTCTAGCTATACCAAGTACTTGGGGGTGGGACATCAACAACTCTTGTCATTGGACTGTGGCCAAATATGGAAATACGATTATCGAGATCTCTCTGGAGCATTTTCCCTCACGATATCTCTAATCATATATGTTATGTCACAGTCAATTTACATCCTTCAAAATATTTTTATTTTTCTTTTATTTATAAAATATCGTATCCTTCAAAAATCGTAAAATAACAAGTTTCGAGAAAAATCGTACAGCCTTTGCATAAATAATAAAAATATCATATTTGCATCATAAACTTTTAAAAAAACATTTAGGATGTATTATGATTCTTAGGGACACTGCCAGACCTTTTGAACTACCCGAAGACGTAAAATGACCGTTTTACCCCTATACCTTGAACTTCCAAATTTTGAATTTTTCTTGCTTTTACTGACTCGTGCCTATCCCAATTCATCATATAATCTTAAATTTAACTTCAAATAATTTTCTTAGAAATAAATCCGAGTCTTTCAAATTAATGACTTAATTACTAAATTTTGAAACGTTTTAAAACCTGAATAAATTCCAAACTTAATATGTTCTTCCCAAATTTGAACATGACTTTTACCAGTCACGGCCCTACACTAACCCGAGCCCCTGTGAGCCACCTTGGACCACACTTGCACCTGACCTCGTCGCGACCCCGAGCCATCCTCCTTAGACCCTTTTGGACCAGCCTAGCCAACAACAACGAGCCGTGCGCCCAATCCCAAATCACGCGCCCTTTTGACTTACACACCGCCTATCATCACCGAGCCACGAGCCCAGCTTTTCATGGACTCCTCCTAACCTCTAAACCAAGCCGCGCACAGGTCCAGGACCATGGCTGGCTGAGCCCTGGTGCAGCAGCCCTTAACAGTATCCCTTCTTCCAAGAAACCCTTGAAAACCTCTGCCACTTCGACCCTCACCCATGCACATCCCACATGCCACTGTCCAGCCTGCGTATCGTCTCTAAACAACCTTTTTCCCATCCCTTCAACGTCTCCCTATGGCAGCAATCTCTCTTAGAATTCATAACACGTTCGTATATGCATAAACTTTGAAAAACATACGTCTAAACGTTAAATAATTTGATCTGAACATTTTTCAGGCTAGAAGAAATAAATCAAGCATATTATGATTTGAATTGTACCAAAAAAAAAGTTTAGAAGTGTGTCTTTGCGTTCAAAACGCTCGAAATACGATTACCGAAGCAGTGGAACGTCGGTGATGAACGGAGGACGATTTTTACCATTTTTTTCTCGTCAAAACCTCACCGAAAACATACCTTGGAATGCAAGGGAGTCGAGTGATCGTTGTTGGAAGAAAGAACGATGAAGAAAATCGAAGAACGAAGGAGAAGAAAATTTGAAACTTCTCTTGTCCCAAGAGCTCCAAGTCTCGGCCACTTTTCCTTTTCTCTCTTCAATTCACGTAAAGTCTAGGTGTGTTTTCGGGTGTGTGTGTTTAGGAGTTAGGACACTTTTAAAAAGAATTTAAAAAGTTTTCTAAACACTTAATTAATGAACTTAATTAACCCTAGTTTTTAATTAATATATTAGAACCATTAAGATTGATAAAATTATTAATTCTCAAATTAAAAAGGCTTAAAAATACATATTTCCCAAAAACATCTCTTAAAAATATATAATTT
This sequence comes from Primulina eburnea, assembly GCF_022965805.1. Lineage (NCBI taxonomy): Eukaryota > Viridiplantae > Streptophyta > Magnoliopsida > Lamiales > Gesneriaceae > Primulina > Primulina eburnea. The sequence goes on from NC_133105.1 coordinate 12,700,087, forward strand.
CCTAGTTCCCACTAATTAATTTAAATTTGACCTTAAAAATGCAATAGTTATTAAATTATTTAAAATAAATATTTTCTTAACTAAAAATAACATTTTAGCTTTTAAGTCGTTAACACCTTAATCGTTTCTGGTCCTCTGTCTTCGGCAACTATCGATATTCACCTGAAAATCTTTAAATTATGCAATCGAGCAAAATTACACAATTAATTATTTAGTCACTCAAAATATATCATTCATGCATCCAAAATCAATTAAGTAAAATATTTTATCAATTTAATAATTTTCATGCATGCAGCCTACGTGGACTGATTTTCGGGCCTTACTGAAACATTTACTACTTAAAATAACTGTTGAAATCTTTTTTTTTTTCAAAAGCTATGACCGAAAATACACACACTCATAAATATTTAAATAATTTAATCAGACGCTTTAAAATTCATCCAACCACTTAATAAAAATAACTGCAATTACACAAAATCTTAAAATGAAATCCATTTATTAGTCTATTGTTTTAAAAGAACTCAACGTCTGTTAAAATCATCAACGTAAACAAAGATTCAAAATCATTTAAAAAAATATTGCTTAAACCATGTCGCATAATCATAATATGCGGAAGAAATGCAAGGTCCTCGGGTTTTCACGTGCACCCCCAGCTCCGCTCACTCAGTCTTCTGCGCCTCCAGTCTCGTCATCAAAATGCTCACATGAATCATTCACAACTAGTGAGTCTAAAAACTCAACACACCTGAACCGTTATAAAAAGTACATATACATAACATGCAACAATGAAAAAGTACTGTAATTAACATACATTTCATGATCTTAAAAGCATGAACATAAACATATTGTATCCAAACATAATGTGTCAAAACATGCATCATCATATCATCATATACGTGTTCATTTTCTTTATTTGAATTCAGATCAATAGTTGTGACTTCGTATCAGCTCTATTCGATGGATCAATCTACGTATAACCATGGTACCCGGGGCGGGAATATCAGCGACAGTTTTACCCATCCTATAACGGCCCGAAAATTCGTGTTTGAAAAAATTGCGGAAAAATTTAATTTTTTTTAAAAAATAATTAAGGTGCCTCATTCATAAAATAAACTGATAAATCAAGTTTAATGTTTAAAAATAGCAGCGGAAGAAATTATTACTAGTCAAACTAACAAGTTAAAGTATCCAACAACTGATAAAATGTTCGAGCATACAAAAATGGCAAGTGCTGTAAATGAGATCCTCGGGTTCCACTACTGCCGACCCAAGCTAGCTCACTGGTCCCCGCCCTCGGCCCCGACATCATCAGTATCTACAACAATCAAGTCTAGTGAGCCTAAAGACTCAGCATGCATATATCGTAAATAACGAGTAAATAATATAGTAAAATTTGTAAAGGGTAAAAATATCATGTGATGAGCAATTATAATACGTGCATAATTGAACTGAAAATCATAGTGAAAATGTTTGCTCCTTCAAGCACTGTAATAAAATAGCATGTCATAAATTTTCTGTTGAGATTATGGTCTACGTAAGTGGCCCCTGAACTGAACTGAACTGACCGGTAACTGGCGACCGGATTTAACAATGTACGTCTGATCAGACTACTGCCACAGTATACTGGGTGAAACAACTGAACTGACCGGTAACTGGCGACCGGATTTAATAATGCTCCCATAACCGGTAACTGACGACCGGACCGGTAACTGGCGACCGGATTTAATCATGATAGTAAAGTGACCACAAGCAATATCGCATAAATCTCAAAATGAATATTTTGCACGTAATATAATTAACCAACATAATTAAATATGAACAATTTCGATATTCTTCCATTAAAATCATGTACTTGCGATATTTAAAAATATCTATATGGCTTGATTGAAGAGTGAAAGAAGATATAAACATGCCTTGGTTTGTTTTGACAGAAAACAAACGAAATAAAGACGCGGCGCGGCGGAGACGGAGTGCTCTTCACTTTCTTACTTTCTCTCTCTTAATCCCTTTAAACCAAGCATGCACCATAATTATTATAATAGCGTAAAAATCGTAAACGTGATGCATGAACATTTAAAAATATCATTATTTGTGCTCAGGGCGCTGCTAGGACCAAAATCTCACCCCGGGTGCAAAATGACCATTTTGCCCCTTGGGAACCCAAAAATTATCGTTTCATCCCTGGACTTTTAAAATTGACCCGAAGCTTACCAAACTCATTAAAACATCTCAAAACATTTTTAAAAGCTTTCTTAGACGTAAACTCGAGCCAAAATCGCAGCTTATCTAATTCGTTTTAAAACTTGGACCAGGATCCCTGTTTTAACCCGAATCATCCCGAAACTAAATCGAAATCTTCCCAACTTTTTATCATATTTTAAAAACACCTAAAAGACACTAAAAACTCTAAAATCATATTCAAACCTTACGGCTGGAAGATCCAACAAGAAATAACTATCGGCCCCCCATGTTATCATCTCATTACACCACATGTCCCCCCCATTTCATCACCCTTCGGTCCTCTCTAAACCCACCACATGGACCTAGCTTAGACCTTAAAAGACCTACGTTAATCACACGATTGGCCCCATGCAGCACCAATTGCGAAGAACCGTGAAAACACCCAACGCGAAAGCTCTACCCTCCTATACCTCTCGGCCCTCTACCAATCTGTCCAAAATCTTACGCCATCACCACAACCTCGCACTACCCTCCTGTACGCTCCCTTGTCATTACCCACACAGTGGTCCCTTGCACAAAACCAGAAACGTGAGAGTTGAGGCATAAATATGCGATATGCTCGTGAAACCCAAAAATCTCAAACACACTCGGTTGGATCGAGAGTAAAGCATGCAAAACACAAACATAATAGTAATAAAACATGCGTGATGCAGAAAGGAGGTTGCAAGCGTGCCTTGTGGTGTTGATGATATAGAAAACGAGAATAGGAGAGCTTCCCTAGCAAGGGCAAATGACCACCGAAGGTTTTTCCTAGAAGAGTAGCGCTGAATCCGAGAGAGGGAGCAGCTGGGGGAGGGAGTGTCGGCTGTTAAGAATTTAGGTTTAGGTTAAATTAAGTTTAGGTGGTTAATTATATATATAAAATACTATTTAATGGGCCAAGATTGTATTTTAAAAGTTCTCAAAAGGGCTTTAAGCCCAATAAGTCTAAAGTGGGCCCATTAAATTCAAACGTATTCTCGAAAAATATTTCGAGTTGAAAAGATTTTGAAAATATTAGCCGAACCCTTTAAAAGTCCCCCGATTTGATAAAATTTACGTACCGATAAAAATAAAAATCATGCTGGTAATACCCAAAATTCCCATTTTTTGAAAAATATGCTTAAAAACGCTCCCACTTAATTTTTGACAATAAATCGTGTTATAAAATAATTTTCCTAAAAATTCCTCGGTCTCCGATCCTCGTTCGAACGTGAAATGCACCTAGAAATCCTAATGCGTGAACGTTTATCATTTCATGAATTAAATTCTACCATGCATGAATTATGCATAAAATGTATAAAATAATTAAACATAAATTAATAAAATAAACATGCTAAATTACCACTTCTTAAATAAGTCTTTATTAACTTATCTCAATACTCCATCTCCGGTCCGGCCTCACTTATTTAACTGAAGAGATAAAAATTAAACTACTGCGTAAAATAAATAAATTTAAAGAAACGAATTTAAATACTCATACAATAAAAATCTTTTAATTTTAAATACTAGAATTATGCATGACTTATACGTAGTCTGATTTACGAGTTTTACACATCCACTGATCCTTGGCCTTACATGTTCGTATTTATATTCGTGTTCGTATTAGTCACAACCAACTCTCATCCTTCAAAACATGTCAACATATTCATCACTCATAAAAATCATGCATATATGTAAATTTCTTTAAAATCAAGCATGCGACGTATTTTTCATAAAGACATAAAAAGTCATGATTGATATAACATATACATTTAAAACATGTCAAATTGTGATCAGGGTGCTGCCAGCACTGCTAACTTGGCCCAGGTGCAAAATGACCATTTTGTCTCTGGAAACCCTAATTGACCATTTTACCCCTGGACCTCAAAATTTCTACCTGAAGCCAACCAAACTCCTTAAAACACTCAAACATAATTATAATACTTCTTTATCCGTAAACTTTAGCCCATGCAAGAACTTCAATAATTCGTTTTAAAACTTGGACCGGGATCCCTGTTTTAATCCGAATTAATCCGAAACTCAACCGAAACTTTCCAAACTTAAACCATGCCTTAATCTTACCCTACCAGCCCTTAAACCACCTAGACTAGAAAACTTAAGACCTTCGAACAGCCCCTGAAAGTCGCTGGATTTTACTGCACCAAAGCGAACTGAACCCTAATGCAACTATCTTCCTAAGTATCGACCCTAGCCCAAAACAACAAGGACCAGACCCGAACCAAATCTTCCTAACCCACCTCTAGACCCTCCTAGATTGGACTAGGACTAGCCCTAGCCCTCAGCCCATGCATGCCGTTAAGCACGACCACTCCAGAGCCCTCGAAACAAGCCCCAACCGAGACACTCCTTCACTTATCTCCCTCGTTCGGCCATATGAACAAGATCAGCGGTGTTTGAGCCATCCTATGTCATGACTCAGACCCACAAGGGTCTGGTTCAGGGCTTGGAACAACCTTTGCACCGCCGGCTCCCTCCTATCTTTCGATCTAACCCAACCGAGACCAACCACCAAGAGAATGCGATCGGCCCTCACCAAATCATGACTAACTCATGACTCCGGTCCCTTGACACCATGACTCCCATTGTATACAGCCCTTAAACACTTAGACGTAGCAGACCCTTACACAAAAGTCATGAAAAACGTGAGTTGCATCAAAGTGTAGGTATATTTCATGTCAAAACTATACAATAGCGATACCACATAATAAATCGAAAGATTTCTCATGCATAAACAAACAAACCGGCATATTACGATGTGAATAATGAGAAAACATGATTTTGAGCTTGTCTTTGACGCCCAAAAACCTAGAGATATACGCGTAGAACTTGCACCGAAGAGGCGGTGAATGAGATTTCTTGAAAACCTAGAGAGAAAACCAAAATGGTTGCTGTATTTTTCAAAAAAGTGATGCTGCTGAATGGTGGAGGTGCGGCCAACATGTAGGGAATTAGGTTTAGGGTTTAATCAAGGAGTTTAAATTATAATATTAAGTGTTAAAGTGCCCTTAATTAAAATTAAAGGGGTTTAAAGGATTTTCGCCCCATTAAGCAATAAAATAATCCCATTAAGCCCAAAAACATTCCCAAAAAATATTTCATTTAGGTACATTTTTAAAAATATTGCTCGAACCCTCAAAAAGTCCCTCGATTTACGTACCAGTTAAAAAATGACCCGGCGAGTAAAAATACACCACATGTGCCCATTTTAGAAAATCTCTAATTTACAACATATATTCAATAATTAAAAATAATTATTTAACAAAAATATTTTTCCTTAATTTTCCACGGTCTCCGTTCCTCGTTCGAGCGCAAAAACTGCTAAAAGTCTTTATGCATGAATCTTTAATAAACCATTAAATAAAACACATATCCATGCAATAAAAATGCATTTAATGCATTGAAAATAAATTAATTATGATACATAAGAGATTTGATAACTTGCATGCATATGGTTCACGTGGACCTTCAAATTTTTGGGACATTACAATCTATCCTCCTTAAATTGAATTTCGTCCCAGAAATTCTCTTATCCTCGATAATCAAAAATTTTAGACTCTAAATTCTAGTATCCCAATAATCCACGTTTCCGCTGCGTCTCTCTGATAAAATAAATTTTAGGCTGTCATTATGTCTCCTCAATCCTAATTAAGTTTTCCTTCACCATCCTCCTTTGCAAATCGCAATTAAACGACCTTTGGTGACTTAGTTCTATTTTACAATGACCTCGAATTTCGACTTTTCTCACAATTCCTCGTACTCGAAATAGATGTCCAAGCTTATAGCACCTTTACTTTTCTTATACTATACCCAAAATGTTAATCGAGAATAGCAGCTGTGCGCAAGAGGATCGCGCTTGGCCAGGGGTCCCGACTAGGTCTGACAGAGGATAGTGAGGGTCCAGAGGGTGATGGCACGGTGATGGCTCGAGGGTAGAAGTCCTAGCTGAGTTGCGAAGAGTCATAGGGGTGTAGCTAGGGGTCGCGCGGCTCTTGCAGAATGCAGGGAGTTGGAACTTCGGTTAGGACGAGTCCAAAGGGTCCAGTATGGTACTTAGGTAGGCTGGTCAGGGGCTGGCTCTGGATGGCTCGGGTGTGGCTCGAAGAAATAACAAGATGGCTCGAGGGTTCATGTTAGGGTTCAAAAACTTGGTTTAAAAGCTTAGGGCTTGAACCGTGGGTCCACGAGGGTGGTTCATGGCTCACAAGGGCAACTTAGGCAATAAAAAGTCTATTTTAAAATTTAGGATTTAAATATTAAAGTTGGAATTAATTCGAGATTAAAACACTATACGAACTAATAATTATGAAATTAAAACAAAAGCCTCGAATTTAAGCTAAATAAAAATATAAAAAAATTAATTTAAGCTTAAATAATTATTTGGGATGGTCTATAGTAAACGAAAACAAGAAAAAATCAAAATCGAGAAATTATACGTCCAAAGGTAAAACGGTCATTTTACACCTAAAAAAAGTAGCAGACGTCATGTCAGTGCTCTGAATGTTGTAAAGAATGATAATATGCTTAATTTAAATTTTTATGGAATTTTTATGAGGTAACTTTAATGCTAAAAGATATGTTGCATGCTTTATTCAAAAGAAAAATGATTATTATATGCTTGAAATTTTATAAGTATTAGGAGAAGTAATTGTGACTAATACGATGATATGATGATTATGATGATATGTAAGGCCAAGGCTCAGTTGACGGTGAGAGTGTCATTGATGTTCGTCGTCCAGTACTGTGGTTACACGTAGATGGATCCATCGACCTTCAGCTGATATGAAATGAAAGTCACAATTAACGATCTGAATTCAACAAAAAGGAAAACGTATACGTATATGATGAAAAGAAAAATGTTTATGATAAAAGGAAAATGTTTCAGTTTATGATTGTCATGAAATGTTATTTTAAGTAAAAGTATTTGTATGGTTGCTTGTTAATGCATATGTACTACTTGATATCATGGTTATGATTTGCTGAGTCAATAGACTCACTAAGTGTGATCGATGCAGGTGAGCATGATATTGATGGTGTTGAGGGACTTGATGGTCGATCTTGCTGCACTGAAAGTGCACATAACCCGAGGATCAGCGCTAGTTTTCCGCAAATTAGATTAAGTTAATGATTTATGTTATGTTAAAGATTGTACGACTTTTATGATGCTTTTGAAGGGTTTTTGAGAGGATGTTAGAGTTAGTTTTATTTTGAAATATTGCTAAGTTAGGTTTGGTAAACATTGACGATTTTATGTTTTGAATTTATTTTTTGGATTTTCAAGTATAGTTGGTTGTTTTATTTTTTTAAATGGGGCGAGGTTATTTTATATATATATATATATATATATATATATATATATATATATATATATATATATATATATATATATATATATTTATATATATATATATTAATATATGTATATATATATATATAATAGATGCACTCGGTCGAAATAATATAATGGAAAAAAATTATAGTACTTTTTAAGAAAAAACGATTAGTGGACGTTTCAGTTGGTATCAGAGCAATGTTCCTACAAAAAGTTGTGCCACCGTCAGTTCCAGAAAGCTCAGTCATCAAGCATAAAGTCTGTAAGTTTAATTGCTTTACTTGCTTTTTATGATGATACCTGCATGATTGAATAGATTATATGTTTACGTTACATGCTTAATAGCTTTTTGAGGATAAATGTTATATATCCTTAAAGTTGCTCAAAATGGATAAGTATATGCTGCACGATTAGAAAACTTAGATTTAAATGCATGTTGGTTACGATAGAAATTTTGAAAACGCTCAGATATAATGTCTCCTAGACGCGCACCTAGTATCGATAGACAAGATGAGAATGTTGAGGATCGTCAAGTGAATGTTCTAATGGGGATGCTGCTATTCGTGCACTAGAGGGCATGGCACGTTTCTTTGAGCAACAGTTTCAGCATGCTCAGAGGCCACATTATGACGTATATGATAAGTTACGGAGGCTAGGTCCGAAGATATTTTCTGGCACCACTGACCCATTTGCTGCTAAGGGTTGGATTCGATCACTTGAGGTGCACTTTCGTTACTTGAACATGGGAGGTACTGACCACGTGAGGTGTGCTACTTATATGTTTAGAGATGATGCTTCCCTTTGGTGGGAAGGGGCGGAACATGGGATTGACTTGGCTACACTTGTGTTCGATTCAAGAAAATATTCCATGAAAAGTACTTCACTGCTGACGTCCGAGGACACTTGAAGAGAGAGTTCATGAGTCTCCGTCAGGAGGACACGACTGTGGCCGAATTTGTGAGGAAGTTTGATAAGAGTTGTCACTTTGTGCCCCTCATTGCTAGAGATGCTGCTGAGAAACTTAGGAACTTTATGGAAGGTCTACGACCTACTATACATCGTGATGTGATGATGATGTGACCGATGGATTATGCAGCTGCCACCGGCTATGCATTCCAAGCCGAGCAACCCTTGAAAGATATTGATTTTGAGATGCAGCGCAAAATGAAACAACACCAGCAGAATTCCCAGCCGAATAAGAAGCCATATATGGGACCTCCTAGACCTCAAGGGAAGCAAAAGCCCCAAGAGCAAGTGAAGAAGCCAGGACCACAAAAGCCACCACAACCTGGAGCATCGAAACCTGCAGAGATGCTACCATGCAAGGATTGCAATCGCTTACACTACGGCAAGTGCATGTGAGGATCTTTCAGATGCTTCATATGGAAGGAGGAAGGACATAAAGCTACGGATTGTCCAAAGAAGAAAGCACCTAAAGTAGGACGAGCTTATGTTATGCGTGCCGAGTAGGCTGAAGAGGATCTAGACACGACCTTATCACCGGTAACCTAGTTATTTAACGTTTTATATTGCCTTTATTGCATGAAATGTTTAATTGGTTATTAGAATTGATTTGGGATTAAGGATAACCTAGTGAAAATTATGTTGCATGCTCTACCTTAGTTGGAATTAAAGGATGACAATGGAAATCATGGAAATTTAGCAAGAATTATGTGCCTTAGTAATGCAAAGAAATTATTAAACCTAAATAAGAATTTTAAGGTCTAAATTGAGAAGGATCAAAAAAAAATTGGGCATGAATGAATTTTCCGAAAATTATGAGGATTGAAATGCCAAATTCGAAATTGAAGGGGCATAATTGCAAATTTGAAAATTCTAGAGGGCTAATCCGAAAATTTCGAAGAGTCCTAGGACTGAAATTGATAAAACCGAAAATCCTAGGGTGAAATAAAGAATTTTCAATAATTTCAGGGACCAAGTTGCAATTAACGAAAAAATCAGGGGCTGTTTTGTAAATCTTAAACAATTATGGTCTGTTTTGTGATAATCGAAATCCTATGGACTAAATTAGCAATTTCCGAAAGCTTAGGGCATAATCTGATAAAATTCGAAACTTATGGGGTAAAATGTAATTATTTGAAATTTTAGGGATGAAAATGCATTAATTTCGAAAATATAAGGAGTGAAATTGCAATTTTCCTATAAATAATAGGGTCCAAGCACTAAAATTTTAAAAATTTTGGGAAAAATAATGATAGAAATTCCTTAAGCTTTAACATGAATAGATTTAAAATCGTTTTTGTCGTAGGAAGGATATTCATTCTAGGTAGCTATCTATGCATTGCCTGGATTCAGAAGCTACACACTCATTCATATCCGAGACGTTCGTCAAGCGACTAAATATTATACCCTGGGATATGGGTTTGGGCTTCAAAGTTTCTATTCCTTCTGGTGATCAAATGGTCGCCGCGAGCATTGTAAAGAATCTGGAGCTTCGTTTGCAAAAAGATGTGGTTCGAGCATATCTCATCGTACTCCTTATGCCTGAATTCGACATCATACTTAGCATGGATTGGCTATCATTAAATGGAGCTTCGATAGATTTTCGACAGAAGTCGGTGTCTATTCGACCGTCTAGTGGGAAATATTTTGTCTTTGAGACGGCGATGAACAAGAAAATGCCACATATTATCTCTTGTATGTGTGCGAGGGAACTTATGACGAGGATGCCAAGATTTTCTAGCATGTGTCACTATAGCACATGCCCCTATCAGTCAAAAGCTAGAGGATGTTAAGATTGTCAAAGACTTTCATAGCATCTTTCCTGAGGATGTTTCTGGCATTCCACCTGACTATGAGGTCGAATTTTCTATTGAGTTGATTCTGGGCACTGTACTCATTTCTAAAGCACCCAATCGTCTAGAACCTGCCAAAATAAAATAGTTAAAAGATCAAATTCAAGAATTGTTGGATAAGGGTTTTATTCACCCTATTTGTTCTCCTTAGGACGCACCAGTATTGTTTGTGAAGAAGAATGATGACAATATGCAACTCTATATTGATTATCAAGAGCTGAATAGAGTCACCATCAAGAACAGGTATCCCTCACCGAGAATTGCAGACTTATTTGATCAATTGCAAGGAGCATCGATATTTTCAAAGATAGATCTTCGTTCGAGATACCATCAGTTGAAAGTGAAAGAGTCTGATGTTCATAAAGTAGCGTTTAGGACTCGTTATGGACATTATGAGTTTATGGTCATGCTATTTGGGTTGACCAATGCGCCAACGATCTTCATGGATATCATGAACCGCGTATTTCAACTGTATCTGGATCAATTCATCATAGACTTCATTGATGACATTCTGATTTACTCAAAAAGTCGAGAGGAGCATAGTCAGCACTTGAGAACGTCTCTACATTGTTGCAAGATAGAAAGTTATACGCTAAGTTCAGCAAGTGCAAGTTTTGGCTCGAGAGAGTGGCGTTCTTAGTCCACATTATTTCTAGAGGGCATAGTTCAATATCGAGATCGACTATGGGTTCCTAGTGACAATTCACTGCGAGAATTATTATGAAGAAAGCCCACAATACATCGTACTCCATTCATCCTTGAAGCACAAAGATATACAAGGATCTACAGTTGTTGTATTGATGGCCGGGTATGAAACGAGACATCTTACGTTTTCTGTATAAGTATTTGACATGCCAGAAAGTTAAGGCTGAGCATCAGAGGCCAGCCGGGAAGCTTAAGGCACTGACTATTCCCGAGTGAAAATGAAAAAATATTACTATGGATTTTGTTGTGGGACTGCCGAGGTCTATCAAGGGATACAACGTCATTTGGGTGATAGTTGATCGTCTTACGAAATCAGCGTATTTTCTACCTATCAAGATAGCATTCACCATGACGCAGTATGCAGAGCTGTATATTCGAGAGATAGTCTGACTGTATGGGATTCCAGTGTCTATCATTTCTGACCGAGATCTGAGGTTCACATCATCTTTCTGGAAGAGTCTACATGCAGCGATGAGGACAAAGTTGTTATTCAATACAACATTACATCCTGAAACCGATGGTCAGTCTGAAAGGGTGATTCAAATTTTGTAGGATCTACTCCGAGTTTGTGTGATCAATTTCCAAGGAAGTTGGGAATCCAAGTTACTTTTAGTAGAGTTCACATATAACAATAGCTACCAAGCGTCTATAGAAATGGCTCCTTATGAAGCACTTTATGGAATGAAGTGTAGATCACCTATATATTATGACGAGGTTGGTGAAAGAGGGGAATTTGGTCCAGACTTGATCAAGCAAACAGCGGAGCTAGCAGTCAAAATCTGAGATAGGATGAAGACTGCACAAAGCCGACAAAAGAGCTACGCCGATAAGCGACGAAGAGAGCTAGAGCTTGCAGTAAGCGACCATGTATTTGTGAAAATAACTCCTATGAAGAGTGTTATGAGATTTGACAAGAAAGGCAAGCTCAGTTTGAGATTCATAGGGCCATTTGAGATTTTGGAGAACATTGGAACATTAACCTATAGAGTGACGTTGCCACCAATGATAGCTGGCAGTACACAACGTGTTCCATAACTCGATGCTGCGAAAGTGCATGTCGAACCCTTCACATATATTGAATCATGAACCTCTGCAGTTGACTCCGGATATGTAATGCGAGGAAAGACCTATACAAATTTTGGATAGGCAAGAAAAAAGACTCCGAAACAAAGCTATTCAAATGGTCAAAGTCAAGTGCCTGAATCTCTCGGAGGAAGAAGCTATTTCGAAAACCGAGAGGGACATGAGGAGTCGCTACCCGAAGTTATTCGGCAAGTTCTAATTTCGAGGACGAAATTTCATTTAAGAGAGGGAGGAATTGTAAGGTCCAAAATACGATAATATAACCCAAGTGCATGCAAATCTAGAGAAAATAGAAAATAACTAATTAAATGGTTTTAATGACATGAATTAAATATGATATGCATGATTACATGTTTAAAAATAGGGTTTATTTTTAGAATGCATAAAAATGTGTTTTAAAGATTATTCGGGACGCGACCGAGGAACGGAGACCGGGGACCATTTGAGAACTCGACTATTATTTTCACAAAATTTCCTAAACAAAATATTTTAAATAATAATTAATGGGCTTAATGGACCTATTATACTTGGCTAATGGGCCCAAGCTTGCATCATGAGTTTTAATTAAAATAAAAGCTAACAAACCCTCCCCATACCCCATAGAAACACACACCCCTTACCCCTAATCATACAAGGACTTCTTCTTCAGCAACACAACCACTCACCACACGAAAATCTTTGAGAGGAAAGTCATGTTTTTCAAGGAAAAATCAACAAAGGTCGACTCGTCGTCGACGTTCCTCGCATCGCAAATTTGTTTTCTAGCGTAATATATGCAAAGGCACACCTTAATCTTGTTTTTTCTCATCTATCACACCATATTATGTGTTTGATACATGATTGCATGAAAATAGTGTTTTCATCTTTTAAAACTCTTGGGTATGATTAACAAAGGGGCTGTCATGGTAGGGGAACTTGAAGAGATGTTTTTTCATATGATTAAGGACCCTTAGGAGCATGCTTGAAGGCTGGACAAGACAGGGAAGGAATAAGAGCAAAAATTCTATTTTTGGAGTCTAGGGTTTCGGCTAGGGCATCTTGAAGAGCCACAGATTGCCTGCTGTTAGGGCACGTCCAGGAGACTTAAAGGGGTTGTGTGATGGTCCTAGGGTGGCTACACGATGGTCGGGGCGATGGCTAGAGTGATCACACAAAAAGGTGCGTAGGACTTGGGGGTCGCGTGTTGGTGTCTGCGATTTTTGGGCTTGGTAGGGTCGGTCCAGTAGCTTGCTAGGGGTTCAGTCATGGTCCTAGGAAGGTGGTCCAGGGGCTAGTCTTGTTGGGTAAGGGATAGGGCCAAAGCTTGCATGGCCATGGGATCTAGGGTTTTTCGAAAATAGGTGTTGAAATTCAGCAGGAGTCCTATGCTTGATCATGGGTCTTAATGGGCTTGAATTTGGTTGGACAAGGTTTAGTTAGGTGTTATTGGGCTTTGGTTCAAGTTTGGTAAGTTTCAAATCAATACGAGTCAAAACTGGGATGTAAGTCTAAGTTTAAAAACGAACCGAGGTAATTATTGAAAAGCTAAATTTTAAGCCTAAGGAATATTTAAAGGAGTGCTTTAAGGTAATAGGTTAAGTTTGGAATGATTTGGGATGTCGTTTCGAGGTCTAAGGATAATTATGGGAAGTTAGGATTTCAGGGGCAAAACAGTCATTTTACACCTGAAAAATGTTAGACGTCATGGCAGTGCCCTGAATGCTGTAAATAATGTTAATATGTTTATTTTAAATGTTTACAAAAATGTTATGATGAAACGTTGATGCTAAAATATATGTTACATGCTTGTTTAAAAGAAAAATGATTTTTTTGTGCATAAATTTTTATAAGTGATGGAAATATGAAAAGTTGAAAGAGATGAATTGATTGTGACTAATACGATGATATGTAAGGCCGAGGCTCAGTTGACGAGTGAGAGTGTCGCTGATGCCCCTGCCGCCCGGTACCATGGTAATACGTAGATGGATCCATCGACTTACAACTAATACGAAAGTTACAATTGAGGACCTGAATTCAATAAAAAGGGAAACATATACGTATATGATGAAAGTAAATATGATATGATATGGTGAAAGGAAAATGTTAAAGTTTATGTTCATGAAAAGCTATTTTATTAAAATTATTTTCACTGTTGCTTGTGTGCTATCATGGTTTGCTGAGTCAATAGACTCACTAGGTGTGATCGATGCAGTTGAGCATGAGATTGATGTTAATGGAGGTCTTGATGGTTGATCTTGTTGGACTGAAGAAGCACACAACCCGAAGACCGTCACTAGTTTTCCGCAAATAAAATAAGTTTATGATTTAAGCTACTTTAAAGATTTTATGACTTTTATGATACTTTTGAGAAGTTTTTGAGAGGATGTTAGAGTTAAGTTTATTTTTAAAATAATGTTAGTTTAGGTTGGTTGACGTTTTACGATTTTATGCTTTGAATTATTTTCCTTTGGATTGGTTTATTTTAAATGATGCAAATGTACTTGATAAATAAATATATATATATATATATATATATATATATATAATATATATATATATATATATATATATATCTATTTCGGCCGAAATGTGGTAGAATGAATTAGAAAAAAAAATTCTGGTACTTTTTAAGAAAAACGAGTAGTGGACGTTTCAATAGTCTTTGTCCAAAAGTCCCCTTCAGGTTTCTTAGTACTCGGTAGGCTGCATTCATTTGTTCTTCCCTCGAGTTATTCATGAACTGGCTAACTGACACTCACGGCAAATCCGATATATGGTCGTGTATGTGATAGGTATATTAGTTTCCCAACTAGCCTTTAATATCTTCCCATGTCCACTGGGAATATCTTTTTCAGTTCCTATTTTTAAGTTCGGATCCATGGGTGTATCAACCGGTTTGCAACCTAGCATGCAATTTTTTTTCAAAAGATCTAGAACATATTTTCGTTGAGAGATTGAGATACATATAGATGATTTTTCTACTTCAATTCCCATAAAGTATCTAATATGTCCGAGGTCTTTCATTTCAAATTCCTTCGAAAGGTATAGTTTCACACGGGTCATTTCTTCTTCGGGATTCCCTGTGAGGACAATGTCATCTACATAGACAATGAGTATTCTTATCTTGTTTCCCTCCAGATGTTTAAAAAATAGTGTGTGGTCAGCTTGACATATGGTGTAGCCATCCCTCTTTACAACATTGGTAAATCGGAAAAACCATACCCTTGGTGATTTTTTGATGTCATACGACGACTTTGTAATTTGCATACCTTATTATTTGTAGTCGTTGATGAAAAGCTACGAGGAACGTCCATGTACACTTCTTCTTCGAGATCTCCATTAAGGAATGCATTTGTCACATCAAGTTAGTATAATGGCCAATCCATGTTGACAGCTAGTGATAACAGGACTCTGATGGTGTTGAGTCAGACTATAGAAGCAAATATTTCTTGATAGTCAATACCATACGACCGTGTGTACCTTTTGGAAACATGTCGTGCTCGGTTCAATCGTGCTCTGAACCTGTAACATCTACTCGTTTAAAAGTGCGGAAATATTTTTTTTAAGCTCGCAATTGCAAAATAACATTTAAAATGATCGTATTTATTTGGCAATAAAAACATCGCAGTTTTTAAATAACCAACATCAAGCGTAAACGTAAATGAATAAAAATCGTAATATCCTCAACATATATAAAATGTTTAACTCCTCTCAATCTCATAAATAAATATGTGGAAAATCGTGCGGTCACAACAGTGAAAAATATCATACTCAACATATCTTTTATGAACTTAAAAACATAACATAAACGTATCATGTAAAATCATATTGTGTCAAAGCATGTCATCTCATGTCAACGTATACATATACATTTTCATTTAATTGAATTCAGTTCATTAGTTGTGACTTTCGTATCAGCTCTATCGATGGATCCATCTACATGTAACCACGGTACCGGGCGGCGGGGGACATCAACGACAACATTACCCCTCCACTGAGCCCGGGCCTCAGCTCATCATATCTCATATCATCGTATATATATACATCGTCAGTCACAACCAAATCCCATCCTGCAAAAAAACATCATAATCACCCCTTAATAAAAACATACATAAACGTAACTTTTTCTTAAAACTAAGCAATCAACGTATTTATCATAATTACGTAAAAATCATAACAATGATGCATAAACATTTAAAATATCAAAAAATTGTGCTCAGGGCGCTGTCATGACCAAAATCTCACCCCGGGTACAAAATGACCATTTTGCCCCTGTGAACCCAAAAATTATCATTTTAATCATGGACATCAAAAATCGACCCGAAGCTTACCAAACTCCTTAAATATCCCAAAACATTTTTAAAAGCTTTCCTAGACATAAACTCGAGCCCAAAAACCAACTTAGGTCCCGGTTTTAATCCGAATCGACTCGAAACTCAACCAAATTTTTCCAAATTTAAACCATAACTTAACAACATATAATAAAACCATATCCTACCCAAACTAGACCCTAGATGATCCTTTAAACCATCGAATTACCTGCTGTAACCTCCTGAAATTTCTGCACATGCTTATCCCAAAACTCTAGGTTATGCACCCAAGCCTTAAATTCGATCCTAGCCTACACCAGCCCCAACCAGACTCGAACCAACCAACCTAAGGCCTTGACCGAACCATCCAGAACCAGTCTAGCCATGTCTAACCAGCCCATGCACCAGACCATGCAGACCCCTTGATCTTGCCCTCTAAACCTTGCGCTTGGGGTTTCTTGCACCCATATTCGGTCGGCCACCCCCAGCACTACACCAGATGTGCCAGCCCTTCCTAGGACCATGACTCACTCCTTTGACACCCTCTGGACGCAGCCCCGTGAGCCTTACCTAACCTGCACCCTCAAGGACTGAGGTCCCGGTTTTAACCCGAATCGACTCGAAACTCAACCAAATTTTCCCAAACTTAAACCATAACTTAACAACATATAACTAAACCATATCCTACCCAAACTAGACCCTAGATGAACCTTTAAACCATCGAATAACCTGCTGTAACCTCCTGAAATTTCTGCACATGCTTATCCCAAAACTCTAAGTTATGCACCCAAGCCTTAAATTCGATCCTAGCCTACACCAGCCCCAACCAGACTCGAACCAACCAACCTAAGGCCTTGACTGAACCCTCCTGAACCAGTCTAGCCATGTCTAACCAGCCCATGCACCAGACCATGCAGACCCCTTGATCTTGCCCTCTAAACCTTGTGCTTGGGGTTTCTAGCACCCATATTCGGTCGGCCACCCCAGCACTACACCAGATGTGCCAACCCTTCCTAGGATCATGACTCACTCCTTTGAAACCCTCTGGACGCAGCCCCGTGAGCCTTACCTAACCTGCACCCTCAAGGACCAAAACCGAACCCTATCCCCCTCAAAAACTAAAATCATTCCGCCCTCTTGCTGCTGATGTTTAAGACCTGAATCTTGCATCTTAAGGACCCTTAAACACTCTGAAAATCGTGCCCATAATATCCCTAACTCGGCAGCCCCCTTCAAACTATTAAAAACGTGAAACCCATGTCAAGAATCACCCTTTTTTTCAAACTTTGAATAAATCGCATACACACAATAGATCGGTACATGCTTGATAAAATACATGAAATTCAATATAATATTGACGTGTATGATTCGAGAATAAAGATACAAGCGTGCCTGATGATTTTTGTACACAAATGCTCGAACGGAAGCAAACCGAGACGTGGAGAGAGCTTGAGTTTGAAGAAGAGGAGGAAACCGAATTCCCTTGCTGATGCACTCA
This sequence comes from Primulina eburnea, assembly GCF_022965805.1. Classification (NCBI taxonomy): domain Eukaryota; kingdom Viridiplantae; phylum Streptophyta; class Magnoliopsida; order Lamiales; family Gesneriaceae; genus Primulina; species Primulina eburnea. The sequence goes on from NC_133105.1 coordinate 12,718,030, forward strand.
CTAAAAGGCTTTTTGATTGGAGGGGGTGGGCGGCTGAATGGAGTGAATTAGGTTTAGTGGGGTGCTTAGGGAATAATTAGATATTATTTAAATAGTTAACAAGTAGATTAATAGGCCCTAATTTGCTAATTAAAATTTTAAAAGAGTTTCAAGCACAATAAGCTTAAAAGTAAGACTAATAAATCCAAACGCACTCTCGAAAAATATTTCGTGTTGGAAATTTTTTGAAAATATTAGCCGAACCCTCAAAAAGTCTCTCGATACGATAAAATTTACGTATCGTTAAAAATAAAATCCTGCAGGTAAAGATACCCAATTTGAAAAATACACTTAAAACACCTTAAAATAATTAATAAAGTTAATCATGTAATTAAAATAATTTTCCTGAAAATTCTCCGGTCTCCGTTCCTCGTTCGAGCGTGAAATGCACCTAGAAACCCTAATGCATTAACTTTTAAAATTTCATGAATTAAATCCTATCATGCATGAATTATGCATAAAATCCATAAAAACAATTAAACATAAATTAATGAAATAAATATACATTTAATACTTTAAAACAATTAAATAAAATGCTATTAAAATTTAATAATTTGCATGCATGTGATTCACGCGGACCTTCAAATTTTCGGGACGTTAAAATCTACCCCGCTTAAATTGAATTTCGTCCCCGAAATTTGCTTATCCTCGATACACAAAAGTTTATACTCTTAATTCTAGCATCCCAATAATACACGCTTCCGCTGCACTACTTTGATAAAATAAGTGTTAAACTTTCCTTACGTCTCCTCAATCCTTAATAAATTTGCCTACCAAAATTCTTGTTTGCGGATCGCAACTTAAAACAATTTATGGTGACTTAGTTCTATTTTTCTATGTCCTTGAATTTTGACTTCCTCTCAATTCCTCATACTAGAAATGGATATCCAAATTTATCACACTTTACTTTTCTTATACAATACCCATAATGTTCATCGGCCTATTACATTAGTATTTATGCAGTTCAACCTAAGAAACCTTAGCACCAAAATTTAATGATCCACTTCTATCTTCGGTAATATACTTAAAAGTTAAACCTTATCTCAACCCCATAATAATTTAGCATAAGATCCTTGAATCGAACATTTACCTTATGGCATCAAACTTACACAATTTACTATTTACAAGTACATCCCAAATATTAAATTATTGCAAATCTTGAATTCGAGTAATGTTAATCCATAAACTCCAATTATCCAATATCGATTGCTTAAACTATTTCCGTTCTAAATAAAATGTAGTTGATGCCTAAGACTCTGCACTTTCCTCATTGAAACAAATGTCACATTCTTGCGTATCCTCAATGCTTAATTAATTCTAGCGTATAAAACTTAATAAGTTATCACATTGTAGCATTCGACTAACTTTAATAAATCAACTTCACTTATAACTCATAGAGTTCTAGAATCCACATATCAAGATTTCAGAGTTCTTACTCGGTGAGAGTCTTAATACTCGTTCATTGGTAACTTATGTTGATCCCAACTCGTTTCTTTTGGTTTTTATTTCACCCAAAATTTTCGTACAAACACCTATTTCATAAACTTAAAATTCAAGCTTACGCAATCCAATTAGTTTTGGATAACATAATTCCAACACACCCAAGTTTCTTTATGACTTTCAAAAATTTCTCAAAACAAGGTGTCTACCTCAATTCTTACATGCATCTATCGATTAACCTAACCATCAAACATACCCAACTTCCAAGAAAAATTAAATTCTAGCAAAGTTATAACTTTAACTATTAAGATTATGACTAAAACTTATGATGCATCAAACCTTAAGCTTCCAGAAATAAGTTAACTTACTGTCTATTCTTATAACTTAACTAATTGATCAACTTTATCCTTGAATTGTCATCACTTTAAATTTTTAATTTACCCCAACATTATTTCACTAACGCTTAAATTTCCAATCCTACGATTGATTTATCCTACAATGTCCTTGATTGTCATTTCTTATAATATTATAACCCATATATATAAAGGTTCTAAATATTCTTTCATGCCTAAATCATCGGAAATTTCTATCATTTAAAATATTCAATTATCACTTACTGCTAAATAAGTTCTCAATTTTCTTAAAAAGTGTAAAATTACTTCTTACTTTCCTCGAGTATTATCCAATTTGTCCTTAATCTCGAAAATTCCACAATTATCCATAAGTTCTTGGTGTTCCTAATTCCATTTTATAGGTTCTCCGTATTATAAAGTTCAATAATTTTAAGCTTATTAAACCAAAAATCAATTCTCATAACCTCAAAAAATTACTGATTTTACCCATGTGTTACTCAAAATTTCGAATTTAATCCTCAAAAATTTTGAAATTTGTAATTTGGTCCTTAAAATTCTCGAAAATTACAATTTTGGCCCTATAACTCTTCGAAATTTGCATTTTGTCCCCATAATATTTTTAGATTTTAGCCTCATTAGACCTTAAAATTCTCGAAACTCAGAATTTAATCCAAATATTCGGTAAATTCTAAGTCCCTTAGAATTTTATTTTTGTGCTTAGGTCCTCAAATTATTGGTTATTACAATTAGATCCTTAAAATTCTCAATAAATGCTATTCAATCCTTAAATCTAACTAGGTAGAGCATGCATCCTAAATAAATTATAAGTTTTTATACTTCCAAAAATCGTCGTAGTCTTCGAATCATTATTCATTACATGAAATCCTCAAAAATTTAATTCAACTAGTAGCCACGAACCATCAACAATTTCTTGAAAAATCTACAAGTACCAAAAGCATTCATAATCTTCAAGATTAACTTATGACCCACAAGTAAAACATCAGTGCTACTAACCAAAAATTAGTATAAACAAATCATTTCCAATCCTTTCTTAATGCCCATTAGCAAAATTTTTATTCATGTCCAATTCCGTCACAAGGCCCACATGCATGAAAATCATATAATTTCTCGTTTCATGTCATAACGTGCATAAAATTTTTTAAAACATTAAATCTCAAAACATAGCGACCGATAAACATTTATTGTAAGCATATATAATGTAAACATGCAGATGATAGCATTAAAACATTTAAAACATGTAAAATCATACAACTTGCATACTTGAGGCTTGAATACTGAGCGGCATAAGCTGACGGTGGCAAAACCCTATACAAGACCCTTGCTCTGATACCAACTGTAACGTCTGCTCGTTCAAAAGTACGGAAATATTTTTTTAGCTCGCAATTGCAAAATAACATTTAAAATGATCGTATTTATTTGGCAATAAAAACATCGCAGTTTTAAAATAACCAACATCAAGCGTAAACGTAAATAAATAAAAATTTTAATATCCTCAACGTATATAAAATGTTTAACTCCTCTCAATCTCATAAAGAAATATGCGGAAAATCGTGCGGTCCTCGGGTTGTGTCACCGCACCAGTGCTGCATGCTCAGAGTCCAGCAATTCCAGTCTCCTCAGTAACTAGCTCACCTGCATCACATACACCTAGTGAGTCTATAGACTCAACACACATGTGCCAGTAATAAAGTACATATACGTAGCACACAGCGGTGAAAAATATCATAATTAACATATCTTTCATGAACTTAAAAGTATAACATAAACGTATCGTGTAAAATCATATCGTGTCAGAACATGTCATCTCATGTCAACGTATACGTATATATTTTCATTTAATTGAATTCAGTTCATTAGTTGTGACTTTCGTATCAGCTCTATGGATCCATCTATATGTAACCACGATACCAGGCGGCGGGGGACATTAGCGACAACATTACCCCTCCACTGAGCCCGGACATCAGCTCATCATATCTCATTTCATCGTATACATATACAGCGTCAGTCACAACCAAATCACATCCCTCAAAAATAACATCATAATCACCACTTAATAAAAACATGCATAAACGTAACTTTTCTTAAAACCAAGCATGTAACGTATTTATCATAATTGCGTAAAAATTGTAAACATGATTCATAAACATTTAAAATATCAAAAATTTGTGTTCAGGGCGCTTCCATGACCAAAATCTCACCCCGAGCACAAAATGATCATTTTGCCCCTGGGAACCCAAAAATTATCGTTTTAACCATGGACCTCTAAAATCGACCCGAAGCTTACCAAACTCCTTAAAATCTCCCAAAACATTTTTAAAAGCTTTCCTAGATATAAACTCGAGCTCAAAAACCAACTTAATCGACTCGTTTTCAAACTTGGACCGAGGTCCCGGTTTTAACCCGAATCGACTCGAAACTCAACCAAACTTTCCCCAAACTTAAACCATAACTTAACAACATATAACTAAACCATATCCTACCCAAACCAGACCCTAGATGATCCTTTAAACCATCGAATTACCTACTGTAACCTCCTGAAATTTCTGCACATGCTTATCCCAAAACTCTAAGTTATGCACCCAAGCCTTAAATTCGATCCTAGCCTACACCAGCCCCAATCAGACTCGAACCAACCAACCTAAGGCCTTGAACGAAGCCTCCTGAACCAGTCTAGCCATGTCTAACCAGCCCATGCACCAAACCATGCAGACCCCTTGATCTTGCCCTCTAAACTTTGCGCTTGGGGTTTCTTGCACCCATTTTCGGTCGGCCACCCCCAGCACTACACCAGATGTGCCCAGCCCCACCTAGGACCATGACTCACTCCTTTGAAACCCTCTGGATGCAGCCCTATGAGCCCTAACCTGCACCCTCAAGGACCAAAATCGAACCCTATCCCCCTAGAAAACAAAAATCATTCCGCCCTCTTGCTGCTGATGTTCCAGACCTGAATCTTGCATCTAAAGGACCCTTAAGAACTCTGAAAATCATGCCCATAATATCCTTAACCCGGAAGCCCCCTTCAAACTATCAAAAACGTGAAACCCATGTCAAGAATCACCCTTTTTTTTTCAAACTTTGAATAAATCGCATACACACAATAGATCGGTACATGCTTGATCAAATACGTGAAATTCAATATAATATTGACGTGTAATGATGCGAGAATAAAGATACAAGTGTGCCTGATGATTTTTGTGCACAAATGCTCGAAGGGAAGCAAACCGAGACGTGGAGAGAGCTTGAGTTTGAAGAAGAGGAGGAAACCAAATTCCCTTGCTGATGCACTCACGAAAAGGATGTTTGATTGGAGGGGGTGGGCGGCTGAATGGAGTGAATTAGGTTTAGTGGGGTGCTTAGGGAATAATTAGATATTATTTAAATGGTTAACAAGTAGATTAATGAGCTCTAATTTGCTAATTAAAATTTTAAAAGAGTTTCAAGCCCAATAAGTTTAAAAGTAGGCCTAATAAATCCAAACGCACTCCCGAAAAATATTTCGTGTTGGAAAGTTTTTTAAAATATTAGCCGAACTCTCAAAAAGTCTCTCGATACGATAAAATTTATGTACCGTTAAAAATAAAATCCTGCGGGTAAAAATACCCAATAAAATCTCATTTTTTTGAAAAATACACATGTAATTAAAATAAATTTCCTGAAAATTCTCCGGTCTCCGTTTCTCGTTCGAGCGTGAAATGCACCTAGAAACCCTAATTCATGAACTTTTAAAATTTCATGAATTAAATCATATCATGCATGAATTATGTATAAAATGTGAAAAAATAATTAAACACAAATTAATGAAATAAACATGCATTTAATGCTTTAAAATAATTAAATAAAATGCTAAGAAAATTTAATAACTTGCATGTATGTGGTTCACATTGACCTTCAAATTTTCGAGACGTTATAGAACCTATCTATGCTTCCATCAGACAAGTGTTTTACAGTGAATATCCATTTACAACCAATTTTTTTTCTTTCCTAGTGGAAGATCTGCTTCTACCTTGTTTTGTTCTTTTCAAGTGTCTTGATATCATCAAAGACCACAGCTTTGCATTTTGCTTCTTTGAGAGCTACATCAATAGTTGATGGAATCTGTACCTGATCTAGGTCTGATAGAAATACACAATAATTAGGAGAAAACTGCTCAAGTTAGACAAACTTCCCAACGGGGTATTGTGAAGAACCTAAAGGGGGGGTGAATAGGTTCTTTTAGGCCCTTTAGCGTTTTTAAAACGAGTTTGCAAAAATTGCAAGCGGAAGACTTGAGGGACAATCACAAATAAAAAATGAATGCGTAAAGTAAGTGCGTAAAATAAATGCGTAGTAAAGTAAATGCGTAAAGTAAAGAGGGATAGAGATGTTTATGGAAGTTCGACGAAGAATCGTCTACGTCTCCCCTTCTCGATGAGGATCGAGGTATCACTATATCGACTTGGCTTTAGGAGCTCCAAGCTAGCTTTTACAACCACGCCTCGATGCGTCTACTTGGCCTTGAGGGCTCCAAGGATAGCCACGAACTTTACAACCCACTCGAGAGTATTACTCTTTTTCTACAACTCTTTTGATATTACAACTCTTTTAATCAACGCACACAAAAGATAGTAGAAAGCTTTGTAAGAGACAAGAGAGAGTGGAGTGGGATGTTTTTGAATGCATCCTCAAAGGCCTATTTATACTAGTCTTGGACGCCAAGGTTCGAATCTTCTGTTTATGCTTCGGAACGTCCGATGTGATTGAAATCAATTTGCGTAATTCTGGGATGACTTCGGATCGTCCGTTCTTGACTTCGTAGGGTCCGAACATATGCTTCGGAGGGACCGATCAAACTACGTTTCTTCCGAACAGTTCTTTCAGACAGTGTATGACAGCTTCGGAAGGTCCGAACTCAAGTTCGTACCGTCCGAACATTCCCGCGTTTCCGGAGATTTGAAATCTTCAACACTTCGTAGCGTCCGATCATGTCCTTCGTAGCGTCCGAAATCTACTCAATCAACAGTCAGATCAATTTGTCTCCGCATTGAAGTGATTTGATTGCTTGTGTTCGGAACGTCCGATCACGTCTTCGGAACGTCCGAACTGGCTCCTCGCAGCTTCCGAACAGCTTCTACTTTGCTTCTGATTGGCACCTTTTCGGAACGTCCGAACCAACTTCGGATCTTCCGAACTTAACTTTGTTCTTAATTTCCTGCATGCCTCAATATAAAACATTAGTACATTTTTAAGCCAAGTTTTGGTATCATCAAAACAAAAACTTTGGGATATGTTACAGCATTAAAAACATTAATCTCATCCTCGAGATTTGTATGCGTTTAAGGCGTAACATATTGTGTGCACGTTCTCACTCCTTTTCTTAAAGCAATAGGTCTATCATCCAAATCAATTTTCAATATATGAATATCGTTTTTAAGGTTACCTGAAAATGGTGTCGTGGAAGAATCATGATCAGGCTAAGTTTGTGTTGGATTTTAACTCTTTTGATGGCGTTGTTTCCTTAAAGAGTACACCTGAATCGGTTGGATGAGATTTTGTTCATTATCATTAGAGATAGAGGGGTTGCTGATCATGGGAGTAGGCAGTGTTTTTGGTTCACTATGGAGTGTGTTCGGTTCTAGATATTTTGTGATCGGATCCCAATTCTGGGCTTATATATTTGACTTCTCCCCCTGAAGTGTATGATTAGGATAGAAGGGGTCATTTTCGAAGAACGTGACATCCATGGATGTGTACAGCTTCTTTAAGGTAGGACAGTAACATTTGTAACCTTTTTAGTTTGGGGAATACCCAAAGAAAATGCATTTGACTGCACGTAATTCAAGTTTGTTGCGGTTATGGGAATGAATGTGAAAAAATGCAAAGCATCCGAACATTTTGAGAGGAATATCATGAACTAGGTGTGAGTTGGGGAAACATTTAGGGACATTTTTTGGTGAACAATAAGGATCGTGTAACTTCCAAGACATGGCGGTTTTTCCTTTCGGACACACCATTCTGTTGGGGAGTTTCAACACACGAGCTTTGGTGAATAATCCCATGAAAGAGCAGGTATTCTCCCAAAATTGTGTTGAAATCATACGAGCTCTATCTATACATAAAATCTGAATTTTGTTAAAGAATTGAGTTCGAATCATGGTGTGGAATTGTTTTAATAGGTTGGAGGTTTCATATTTGTCTTTCTGTAGAAAAACCCAAGACAAACGTGTGTGATCATCGACAAAAAATAAAAACCATTGTGCACCCCTAATGTTTGTCATATTGGAGGGACCCCAAATATCACTGTGAATGAGTGAAAAAAGTTTTGATGGTTTATAACTTTGTGGTGTGAAGGTGGACCATGTATGTTTGGACAATTGACAAATATCACATTAGAAATATTTAGAAATCTTTTTATTGAACAAGGATAGATATAATTTGCCAAGGTAAAAAAGATTCGGATATTCTAGACGACAGTGCCATAACAAAATCTCAATATCTTTATTTAAATTGAAAGTTGAAATAAAACATGAAGGAATAGGAGGTGGCAGATTGGTGGTAGTGGTGTTCAAGCTTCTCTTGGAAACATTCATCTTCAGGAGATACAATCCACCACAAAGGTCAGCAATGCCAATCATCTTCCCCAATGTCAAATCCTGAAAAACACAAGAATCAGCAAGAAATTTAGTTGTGCATTGGAGATAGCTGTTGAGATTACTCACTGATAAGAGGTTGCATTTTAAATCAGGTAAAAATAACATAGATTTCAAAAAAATATTCGGAGTTAACTAAACCGTAACCAGTCCCTTGAGAGCATGAGCCATTCACAATGCGTACTAAATGAGAATCCTTACAAGAACTAAATGTGTAAAGGATTGCAAATTTCCCATCATGTAGTCCGAAGCTCCAAAATCAACAATCCAACAATCTGATAACTCATGTTGTGTAATTAAAGCAATTGAAGATATATCTCGATGTACCACATTACTAGTGCTAACAAGTAATGAGGTTTGTGTTGAATTAGTTTGGTTGAGCATTTTCTGAAGAATTTCGAGCTGCTCTTTTGTGAAAGGTCGGGGTTCATGGGACTGATTCTCTGTTACAGCCCCATTTTCTTGTCTTTCTCTAGCCGATTTGCAGTTAGCAGGTTTCCTATGGATTTTCCAACAAGTATCCATTTTGTGGTTAGGCTTTCGGCATTTTTCACACCATGGGCATCTCTTTTTGAATTTCTCGTTGTTGTTAAAGATCTATGAAGACTGTGCAGCACCTGAGTGATAATTATGCGGAAATGAAGGCCTTTGATAAGTAAGAGCTTAAGCATCTGTGGGACAAATAGTTTGTTGAGATCCTAGCATAACTTTTCTGCAACTTTCTTCATGGCGCACTTCTGAGAACACTACATGAAGATAAGGTGTGATTTGGTCCCCAATATCCAACCACGCACATCATAAAGTGTGCTATGAAGGCCCAGTAAGAATTTGAAGACTCTTTTTGCTCAACTATTTCCCAATAATATTTTTCATCGTCTGGGCATTTCCACTCATATACTTCAAAGAGGTCGAGTTGCTACCAATGTGGCTATACATATATCATGAGTAATCATCAATAAAAGAGATGAAATATGTAGAACTTTGCATGTCCATATCTGGATAACAAATATCTAAATGTATGATTTCTAATATTTATGTACTCTTCTCACAACCCTTTTAGGCTTATTGGTCTGCTTTCCTTTTATGCAGTCCACACAAGTCTCAAAATCAGTAAAATCTAAAGTATTAAGTACACTTTCATTCATTAATCTTTTAATCTTCTCTAAGGAGATGTGTCTCAATCTCGTGTGGTCACATTATAAAGGAATCTTCATTTATAACACATCTTTTAATATATCTCTGAACATGCATAGTGATGTTATTATTTTGTAAAGAAATAGAGAAAAGACCATCAATCATTGTACCATTTCCCACAATATTTGATTTATAAAATAAATTTATTGATTTATCCAAAAACTGAAAGGAAAAACCAAAGGGTACAAGATTTTAAGCCGAAATTAAATTCCTATAAAAATTAGGAACATAAAATGTATTTTTCCAATTTTAAAATAAAACTACTATCCAATATAAGATAGCAAGTCCAATTGCCTCCACATGCGAAGACATCTTATTTCCTGAATAGATGTTCCGCTCATTTCCTTGAGGTTTTCTTAGGTTTTGCATACCCTACAAAATATTTGTATTTCAGAACCAGAATCAATCAATCATGTGTTATAAATCATATCGATCATATTAGATTCATAACAGACAAATGAAATAAGAATATCTTTTTTTCCAAGCCAATCTTTAAATTTATCGCAATCCTTCTTCATGTGTCCCGTTTTTTTACTGAATAAACACTTGGATTTTCTTGATGTCAGGTTGAGGTGGAATTATTCTTTCCCTTGACTTTGGCTTGCTTCTTATACTTTTCTTGTGTAGTCATAAAAACATTATCACTCGTTTCCATTAACAACCTTCCTTCCTCTTAAACGCACATGGTCATTAATTCATTTATTGAACACTTATCTTTATGTGTGTTGTAGGAAATTTTGAAAGGTCCATATTCACTATGTGAAAAATGACATTTTACTTCGCCAGGCGTTACTTCGGCAAAAATAAATTACGAAGTAATATATTACCAATAACTTCATTAATAACACAAGCGAAGTAAAATAATATATTTTACTTCGGATGTTTAAAAACACGGGCTTCACTGTATATTTTTATATATTTTACTTCGGCATATCAATTTTGATGAAGTAAAAAATAATGAAAATACGTATTGATGAAGTAGAAAGTTTTAAACATGCGACGGGTTTTGTAAACCGTCGCCAAATTTTAAATCGGCGACGGTTTAATTTAACCCGTCGCTAAGTTTAGCAACGGTCAAATACAAACCGTCGCATGTTTAAAACTAGCGACTGTTTTTTAGAAACCGTCGCTATATTTCGCGACGGTTGGTATTTGACCGTCGCTTAAAGTAGCGACAGGTTAAAGTCAACCGTCGCCGATTTAACATTTGGCGACGGTTAAAAGAACACCGTCGCCATTTTCAAAAAAATTCCACCCCGCATATATTTCCCTCCATTTTAACCGTCGTCGATTTAAAAAGTTGCGACGGTTTTTACTAAAACCGTCGCTAGTTTCAAAAAAATTCAATCCCGCCTATTTTTCCCTCTATTTTCTTCCCCCACTCTCTATAAATGCATACAAATTCTCTCCAATTTCTTCCACTTCACTTCACAACAATTAAAATTTTTTCTCACTTACACAATTTTACAACTTCACAACACTTAAAATTTTTATCACTTACACGATTTTACAATTTCACAACACTTAAAATTTTTATTTCTTACCCGATTTTACCACTTTACAATACTTAAAATTTTTATCTCTTACACGATTGTACCAATTCATAACACAGATTTATTAAATTTTTTATATTTTACCGCACCAATTCATAACACAGATTTATTAAATTTTTTTTTATTTTACCTAACATATTAGCGACGGAACTCATTTGTGCCCCGTCGCTAAGTAGCGACGGTTTTTGATATACACTCTGTCGCACAATAGCGACGGTATTTTACATGACATCCGTCGCAATATAGCGACGGCGTTTAACATGAAATCCGTCGCAAAATAGCGACGGTTTTTAACATGAATTCCGTCGCTAAATAATAATTAAGAGGAAGTTATATAATATACTACTTCATTATTCACTATAATCGATGAAGTAAAACACATTTATTACTTCGACACCGGTCCAATTCTGGACCGGTTTTCCTCCCAAAACCGGCCAAAAGACTTCGGTATTTTCAATACTACAACTTCGGGTATTATGTGAAGTAAAAGGTACATCTATTACTTCACGTCCATATACTTCGGCACTTAAGTACCCTATTACTTCAGATATTATCTGAAGTAAAAAGTGATTTTTGGCATAGTGATTGTTGTGGAATAGTGCATAAAATGTAGTGCACAAAAAAATTTCAGACATTTCCACTTCAAGTGTCTTGAGTCGAGCCACTATATCCAGCATTTTCATGATGTGCTCTCGCACACCTCTCACACTGGTGAGCCTTAATGAAGAGAATTCCATAATTAGGATGCTGGCAAGTGCCTTAAGATTGAAACTGTTCATCAATAGCCTTAAGTAATTCTTTGACATTATTATTCTAATCGATAGAACCACACATGCCAGCAAAGATTTTGGCCTTCATGAACATTATTGTAGAGGCATGTATTTTGTATTTGTATATTTGTGGAATTATTTAAAAATTTTCTCTTTAAATAAATAACATGCCTCATTCATAAAATAAACTGATAAAAAGATTTAATGTTAAAGTAACAGCGGAAGAAATTATCGTTTTCAAAACAAAAAATTAAAATAATTCAACATGATTAAAATGAGTTTTGTGTCTAAAAAGATAAATAAACTGAAGCATGAGGTCCTCGGGTTCCTACTACTGCTGACCCAAGCTAGCTAACTGGTCCCCGCCCTCGGTCCCGACCTCATCAGTACCTACAACAACAATCAAGTCTAGTGAGTCTAAAGACTCAGCATGCATATATCGTGAATAACAAGTAAATATATCATAAAATTTCGTGTAACATAAAAATATCGTATCGTAAAGCGTAAGGTGAAAATCGTGTCATGGATAATTATAAATACGTGCATATCTGAAAATCATACGTAAAAGCTTTGCTCGATAGAGCTCTATCATAACATATCATATCGTAATTTTTGGTAGAGATAATGTTTCTACGCAGTGGCCCATAACATAACATGCAGGTCTGATCAAACAGACCACAGTATACTAGGCAGTAGAGATCATCACAGCCCTTGGACTGGATATCCGTACTCATACATAATCGTAAACCGGTCGTAAGTCACCGGGTGATGCAATCCCATAAGCATAAGGTGGCCACAAGACATATCGCATATATCTCAAAAGTAAACATTTTACATTTTATGCACGTAATATAATTATAACCCTGTTTTAACGAATGAGTTGGATCGTTCTCAGGCTCGCTGCGACCTAATTCTAACATGAGAAACATGCAAATAACTTAACTTCACCAACACTTCATAATCGAACTAGAAACGAGACAATTACGCGCAGCAACTTAGTATTCAACCATGGCTTCGTGCCAACCCGAAACAACATTGAACCATCGTTTAGCCATGATTAAAATACTCCTAAAATACTGTAAAACATAACTCTAGGGCTGTAATACACGAAAATAGTGAACGGAGGCCAAAATCGTGAAACGCTCTTTCGAGAGTCACTTTGGCACATTTCACCGTAAATTCTCGTACGACTTCTAATCTCAACCAAATCATGAACGGCCAAAAACATGACCTTCCTAACTCATTGTGGCACTGTCCAGTCCAAGGCCATAAGCTAAAAGCCAACCAATAACTCAAACAAGCCTCCTGAACCGCAACACCGCTGCTGTCCAATTTCAGTTGTAGCAGCTGTGCTTGCTTCGCTTCATTTACAAGGCTAATGGCCATTGGGGCTTGAACCACCGACCAGATCCTCTTCCCAACATCCTAAGGTGTGGCTTGAACCATGGCTAAGGGCCCAGGCCAACCACAATCCAAGCAAACACCCAAGACAACCCATCGCTCCCACCCGAGAACCATGCTGATGCGCGTGGGGTGTATTGCTTTGTTGCTGTCATTGTCATTCTAGTGGCCATATGATCGACCATGGCATGATCTATACATCATGAGATATTTTGTGTACCATGGCTAAGGCTAGAAGCCAACCAAGATCCAACCAACACCCTAAAAACGAAACTCACTCACCCACACCAGAAAATGAAAAAAAACGAGGGACACTTGTCTTGTTTGTTTAAAAATTTCGATGGGACCATGAACCAGGCCTTGAAAGGCCATCTTGGTCACGTCCTAGACATGCTAAGGAAGGGTTCTAACCATGGTTACAGGCCTTAGACCAATCATGATCCGAACCTTCAACTTAGACAACTCAAAACAAAAATCGAGACTCAACTTGCAACTAAGGGGAGAGTTGCTGTCAAGCCTTCATCCAGCGTGTATGGGGCTTGAACTAATGGACCAACATGATTCTAACACACCCTAGTACGTGCCTAGATGCAGCCTTGAGTGCCTGAAACCGAGCCAACCCCTGAAATCACAAAAACAAGCCAACCCGTGAAGTAACAAGAAGGGGCCGAAAAATCTACACAGAATTTTTGAAAGGTTGCTGTCCAATTTCGGTTTTTGCCTTAAAAATCATGTGCATGTGATGTTTTTAAAATACCTATAGGACTTGATTGAAGAGCAAAGAACGATATAAACATGCCTGGAAATTTTGTTTAGAAGAAAACAAAATGATATGATGAACGCGGCGTGGCGGAGACGTAGTTTCTTTTCTTGTTTTCTCTTGATGCAAGTCACGATTTTTGTTGCTGATTTACTCTGAAATTTCGAGAGTGAGGATGGAGAGAATGGCTAGGAAATGAATGGGAAGGTTACCAATTAAATGGGGATAGACTGGCAAGATAAAAATCTTTCTATCCCTGATTCTTTGGGAGATAAGGAAATGAGGTGATATTATGGGATTGAGGGGTGATTTAGGGGGAGTGATGGCCGATTTTTCTTATCAAAATGAAGGCAAGAATATTGCTTAATTAATAATTATTGGTGATTTAAAACTGAGGGATTATCATACCAAGAAATGATAAGGAAGGAATCCAAAAACGGAGAGTTGCCAAGCATGTGAGGATTTGATTCCAAGGGGCCGAAATTTGCTATCAAAAATGGGGAGAAATATTGCTTAATTCATGAATTTTAACTCCTTAAAGTTTTATACACCCATTAAGTATTTTAGTGAATTAATAATTTAATTTAGGTTAGTAATTTTCTTGCATGCATGGCTAAATATTTAAAATAAATTACTAACATATTAGTTTACAATTTCTTAAATAAAATAGGCCTAGATCAATTTATCTCAATTGGTTACACCTTTTAATTTAGGCTTTTAATTAATTATTGGACATAAAAGAACTTATTTACTACTTAACTCCAATTAATTAAATAAATCCATAAACATTCTTTTTCATTAAAAAAAATTATTCTTTGGTTTAAATTAAATTTAAGAATATTTTCTTATTATTAAATTTTATCTAAATACTCCAACTCCAGTTCGGCCTCGCTTATTTAACTGAAAAGGTAAAACTAATCTTGTTGTCTTTGAAAGCACCCTTTGGCTTTAACAACAGTTTTAAAATACCTACGACAACGGTCCCGGTCCTAAGAGGATAGTTGTAGTAGAAAGAAAAGTGTAAGTACTAAAATTAGTTAGAGGGCCTTGATCATGTTTTCGGTGAAATACATCACGCACAGATTTGAAATGCAGTTTAATAATAGAATTTAATAAAAGAGGTTGCACTGTGCAGTAAATTAAATAGCCTTCAATTTGAAAATTTTAAATTTAATTAAATTTTACACGCAACAATATAATATCTTTTTATTCTGTTCATTGTATACTTTTCATATTTGGAAATAACTCACATATTGTGATCGTAGTTTCGTTCTATAAATATGTACCGATACACATAGTTTGAATAAAGGAAAACAACATTTTAGGCATATAATTATTTACAAATTTTTCATTTTTATCGTGTTATCGGTTTCATAATTTTAATCCGCTAGCTGCAAATTTTTTCAATTTTGGGCATTTTTCAATGAAATGTTAACGTGACATTAGATACGTCAGCAATATCAAGTGTACCGTCAATAATGTATGATGTCACGTCATATTTTCCGGTAACACGTAAACATTCTAGTGAAAAAAGACCTATAGCGGAAGAAAAGAAAAAAAAAGTGAATTGATCATGACAACCAAAAAAATAGTTGTAGGTTTGAAATAATGAAAGACAAGTTGAGTTCGAAAAACGTTTCTTCTGAGCGTTTTCCTGCTATTCTATTATTTTACTGCATCAATTAATAACAGTGACATTTATACATTCGCAAAAAATACCATTTCCAAATACCAACACAGGCGACAGCCAATCGTACGCGAGAAATGATCAACTGAGACTGTTGCCTAATTTCACACTAAATCTATGCTGCAATGTTTATGAAACTGTCCCAAGTATTGAACAGTGGATACAAGTGTAAGCAACAAGGTTTGCATGGATTGCATCCAGTGCTGCATGCGCTAGGAATTAAATGAAGTCATAGATTCAAATCGATTTGTTGTTTTCTTGGCAGAAAACTTATATCTGCTATCTCAATTAATTCATCTCTTCTTTTGATTTCACCTAACTCTGTCATGCACTGTTTCAGATGAAAAATGTTGCAGATTTCAAGATTTTTAATTGACATGTATTTACTCCAAATCATCAATTTTCCCAACTGTGCACCGCTTCAAACCTCAAGAATTGCCCATAAATACCAGCACTCGCTTCCCATACTCAATCAACTCTAGAGACGACATATTTCTTGTGTCTGTGCGTGTTGTATGTGTGTGGATTCTTGAGAGGGTGAAAGAGCGATGGCGAAATCGATTCTTATTTTTATGCTTGCTTTTTTCATGTTGACACATGCAATCGCAGCAAGAAACATTCCCCTTGATCAAACAAAACCTACTGATGATGCTTCGGCCCCAGCTGGAAACCAAGAGAATTTGGCGGCCACTGCGGTTTCTCCAGCGGCCAACGGAGTTGAAGATCAGAAGAACTTCATTACTTTCGGTGGAGTTGGTGGCTGGTCCGGAATTGCAGGGCTGATCCCCGTGTTTGGTGGCATCGGTGGGCTCGGCGGTGCGGGTGGGCTCGGAGGACTCGGTGGCGCTGGTGGGCTTGGAGGACTCGGCGGCTCTGGTGGTGGCGGCGCTTTACCTTTACCTTAAAATATATATATATATATATATATATATATATATATATATATATATATATATATATATATATATATATATATATATATATATATCTCTCTCTCGAAGGTTTGCTGAATTTAAGGTCATAATATTAAATATATATGTCATAGTATGGTCTTAGAATTCTTGCTAGAATTCAGTTTTCTGGTTGGCGTACGTTTCTATAGGTTGTGCTGTTCCTTGTGTAATTTGGACTGAAGTAAGTATTCACTGTTTCTGGGTCTAATCTATTGCTTGCATGCATGCAGGTCATAATAGACTATATCAAAATCTTTCGCATGCATGATTTAAACTAAAAATTCATTAACAAACTTGAACCACAATAAGTAACAAATATTACCTTAGTATGATGATCCAGATAACATCCAAAAAATACTGTTAAAGGCCTATTTTTCGAGCTTGTGTAGAATATCAGATTATGGTACTTTGAATCTTTGCTAATCTTCAAACACCGTTTTGTCGTATTTAACCCAGTAAAAAAATATCATGTCTGTTAACGTAGTTTTTCATACTGTCGGATAACGTAGTTCAGGAAAAATCAGAAGATGGTATTGTTTGAAAATAAAAATGAAAAAAAAACGTGTCTGGTTAATAAATGATTATAATATTTAATCAAAATCGATTTCGTAGAAGTCGAATCAGAATCAGAGAATCCTACCAACTTCAACTAATTAAATTCACTACTAATTTAAAAATTAGCTACTAAAATTAAAAAATCATGATTCCATGTCCATTGACACTCTAGTTAGTCGGTCCATAAACAATTGGTCTTGGACCGTAATTGTTCCTTCTTAAATGAATTAGCTATGTTTTAGCAACCCCGGTACCACGTACGGATGGCTGACCAGTCTAAATTTTAGCCCACGCATACTTGTTACAATTTCCTAAAGGACCGAGAACGAATTATTTTGGGCTCAAAATTGGGTCGAATTTATTAATGTTCGAATTCAATATATTTAGAGAAGATTATCTCAATAGACTCGATGTGTTTTTATTTTTTAAAACAGTCCTCTCCTATATGTTGAAAATATATTGAAGATGATTATTTTAAGAAATACACACAATGAGGCCTTCTAAAAAATTATCACACTTATTTAAGTACATATGCATGAACTATATTATAATTATTATTATAAAAAATTATGGGTTTACACTTGAGGTTACACTAAAACTTACATTGTCACAACTTGATACCGAACGTAAACATCTGAAATTATTCAACAATTATATAACCGTCAAACAACAAGCATCGTAACACAATATGTATATAAAAATAGTTTATTTCATAAATATCATAAAATATACTCGTTTTTACAACATAAAGTCTGAAATGATAAAAATCTGCGGAAACATTTGCAACTTAAATTAAAAAATTAAATAAGCGAAAACAAAATAAAATTCTTGATTCTTTTTATTACCAGGCCCAAAACTGGTCTTGCTCATCTTCCTCGATTTTCTTTTCTGACTAATCTAGGGAAGGTATAGTAAAAGGTGAGTGATATGGTCGTCACTCAGCCAGTGAATTATGTTCGAGCATATACATAACAAATACACATTATGTAACGTCCCGAAAATTTGAAGATTTAAGTAAACCACATGCATGCAAATTAATAAATTTCTTTGGTATTTTATTAAATTCTTTTAAAGCATAAAATGCATGTTTATTTTATAAATTATGTGTTTAATTATTTTTATGCATTTTATACATAATTCATACATGATAAAATTTATTTTATGAAATTTTAAAGGTTTAAGCATTATAGATTTTTAAGTTGCATTTCGTGCTCGAACGAGGAACGGAAGCCGGAGAATTTTCAGAAAAATTATTTTAATTACATGATTTGTTTTTAAATATTAATTTAAGACGTTTTAAAGGTATTTTTCAAGAATTAGATTTATTAGGTATTTTTACCCGCATGATTTTAATTTTAACGGTACGCAAATTTTATCGTATCGGGGGACTTTTTGAGGTTTCGGCTAATATTTTCAAAATCTTTCCAACACGAAATATTTTTGGGGAGTGCGTTTGGATTCAATGGACCTACTTTTGAACTTATTGGGCTTATTTATTTATTTTTGTGCTCTTAAATAAAATAGAGACCATTAGCTAAATTATTATCTACCTAATTAACTCCTAATTATTCCCTTTAACTCCCCACTAACCTAATCACCCCTCATCAGCCGCCCACTCCCCTCCACTCACATTCATCCTCCTGATTGCTGCTACAACAATTCGGTGAAGTATTTTCTCTTGAAGCAAAGATTTTCTTCATTTGGTTGTTGGCTCCTCGATCGTTTTTTTTTTTTCCTTAAGCAAACATCAGGCACGTTTTGTTCCATTATTTCTGCATCACACATGTTAAATATTACTGATATGTGTTTTAGTTTAATAAGGGATGATCGATCCAGTGTACAACATGGAAGTTCGTTCGGTTTTTTTTTCTTTTTTTGCTCTTGTCGTTTATTTTATTATTGTTTATCCACTCACGGTTTGATGATTTGTGCAAGGGGTTTCTGGTATGAGCTGTTAAGATTCTGATGTGGGTTTCACTTAGAGTTTTTGGGAGCATTACTGATCGGGGTCGCTGGAAGTGGCTACATCGAGAGTTTTGGGACGTTGCTCGTTGGGGCTGTGGCTCGCTTGGGTTGGAACGATCGGTGAAAGGGCTGAACCGGGGCTTGGACCAGACCCCAGTGGGTCTGAGTCACGACTCAGGGAAGCCCAACCACCGCTGGAACCACCTGAAGCGCCAGCCGCACACCATCGAGAGGAAAGCTCGGGTAGGGTCTTGGCAAGTGCTAGCTAGCGGTTCTGTTAGTGTAGGCTGCATGGGGCTGGGTTCTTGATGTTGGTAGGCTCCTTGGGGTCTGGACTAGGTCCACCATAGGCTGGTTAGGGGCTGGAGCCATCGGCTTGGGTGTAAGGGTGGTGAGTGTGTGCTAGTGCTTCGTTTGGGGGTGAGGGGAGCTGCTGGATTTTCCAGCAGCTGTACAAGGGAATTCGAATGCTTTAAAAATCTGGGTTTTGGGCTCGTTAGAGTCCTTTAAGTGTTTTTAAGACATGGTTTAAGTTTGGTAAAATTTTGTTAAGTTTCGAGTTGATTCGGGTTAAAACCGAGACTCCGGTCCAAGTTTTAAAACGAATCGGTTAAGTTCTGATTTTGGCTTGGGTTTACGTCTAAGAATGCTTTTAAAAATGTTTTGGGACATATTAAGGAGTTTGGTAAGTTTCGGGTCAATTTTAGAGGTCCAGGTTTAAAACGATAATTTTCGGGTTTTCAGGGGCAAAATGGTCATTTTGCACCCGGGGTGAGATTTTGGTCTTGGCAGCGCCCTGAGCACAAATATATGATATTTTAAATGTTTATGCATCATTTCTATGATTTTTACGCAATTACGATAAATACGTTGCATGCTTGTTTTAAATGAAAAGTTACGCATATGCATGTTTTTATTAAGTGATGAAAATGATGATATTTTTGAAGGATGGGAATTGGTTGTGACTGACGATGTATATGTATACGATGACATGAGATATGATGAGCTGAGGCCCGGGCTCAGTGGGCGGGTAATGCTGTCGCTGATGTCCCCCGCCGCCGGGTACCACGGTTTTTATAGATGGATCCATCGATAGAGCTGATACGATAGAGCTGATACGAAAGTCACAACTAATGAACTGAATTCAATAAAAATAAAATGTTTGAGTTCATGATGACACGATGAGCTTTTTGACATGTATATGATGATACGACATGACATGATTTCATACTACACGTTTACGTTACGCTTTTAAGTTCATGAAAGTTATGTTGAGTATGATATTTTTCACTGCTGTGTGCTATGTATATGTACTTGTTATTACTGGTGCAGGCGTGTTGAGTCTTTAGACTCACTAGGCGTGTGTGATGCAGGTGAGTTCGATGTCGAGGAGACTGGAGGTGCTGGACTCTGAGTCAGCGGACCTGGTGGGCGACACGACCCGAGGACCTATGGTTTTTCCGCACATTATGGTTTTATGTTTTGGAGAGGATACGACGATTTTATCTGCTGCTTATATTTTTCTGTTGGATGTAGGATTTTACTCACTTCTTTTACTCCGTATACTTTATTGGTAATTAATTATGATAACTTTTAAATGTTACTTTCAAACAAAAAAAAAATATATATATTTCCGCACTTTTTAAAGCGAGTAGACGTTATACATTAACTTCGAAAAACAGCATATCATGCATAACATAGTTCGTATAACATATATCATGCGCATAATTGTAAACATAAAATTGGCCTAGGCACTGAGATTCATCTACATGATTTACTGATATCAGTCCCTAATTTTTATTCTGTTAAGGAAGGGAAACCATATAACGGTTACAATCTCACTGTATAGGAGTCATAAACTTATTGTATATTGGGATTCTCGCTCATATCCAGTTGAATCATCATAGTGTTAAAGCATAAGGTGTCGTATCACAAGAAAGGGAATAATAATAATGATAATAATAATAATACTCGACCGAAAACTTTCAAAAACGGACTAAGTCGTAAACAAATTTATAGCTTTAAAACAAGCTCACGTACCTTAGTATTTCTTGAAGAAAACGATAACGTTTGAACAGGATGATGGCTTGCTCGTACATGATCGAAGATGAGATCGAATTGCACCCATCTCGGATCAATCCTTGTTCTTTGCTCGGGCGGTACTTCAAGTCATGTTCTAGCCTAATTCTTGGACGAATTTAAGCAGAGTTTTGCCTCAAGTGTGCTGCTGGAATTTTGAATTATGTAGCATTATTTTTTCGACATGAGTTTGGTACTAAAGAAATTTTAAAATATTCGCCAACACCTGTTGTGGGGACCCGGACGCTAATCATGTTCTTAATCGTTATTTGGACTAAATCAATTATAATAATCAGGGTCAAAATTTTTTTTTTTTAAAAATGCGGAAGGTAATGGAATCAAACTCCTATACATATCAGTATAAAAGTATAAATCTGTAAAATATACAAACATACATACTCAGGTTCAACAACTACTATCAAGTGTTTAAACCCTAGCTCTAGTCCAAGTCCGGTATCACCACTCTAATCTCGATCTGTCTTCACCTCTGTGACCATGTACCTGTCCCACCTGTTGCCATGCACACATACAAACAAGACAACAGCCGGATAACTCCGGTGAGATATAAATATCCCAGTATAAACAATGTATTACATGCAATCATATAAAACATATATAAAAGCATAAACAAACATCGAAACATGTATCTATTCTGACTACATGAATCAATGACTCGTGATCTAATCTTATCTTATCTCAAATCTAGGGATCCCAATCTAATTTAGACTTTGGTATTCTGTATCGAGTGTCTGAGATAGACGTCGATCTACATCTAAGGCTCTTCGATACACCGTAAGTCTAGAGTCTTATCGGTTCTGAGAAAGACTCGGCGGTTCTGCCCTAGCTAGGCTGTCTGCCCTAGACTCGGACTCTGACTCTGTTCTAAGTCAATACAGTAACATATCAATATGATAATCTGCAAATATCAATGCAATAAAGTAAAGTATGTGATTTAGGGAAACTCAAGTCAAACCTAACTCGAGTTGTGCAATCCCGAATCAACATTTATTTATACCTTTCTTGCTGTCGATCTGATACAATCAAAGTCTTGATTCAAAGTCTGTCACTGTTCAATATGGCAATGACAATATCAATATATTCTGTATCAATAATCTAATCAAATCACAACATCTCTGTTTTATCAATTTCTGACAGTACAACAGTACAATCTTGCGATACTGATAATACTATATCAGTCTATATCAATTCCAAACATTTACAATCACCCACCGCACAAATCTGATATCACTTTTCAGTCAGTTTCATTCTGAAATTCATAACAATCTCATATTCAGTCTGTTTCTTAATCTGATTTCGATTCTACACTATCAAACATGTCAAGAACAACATATATGACGTGTGTTCAATTTTAACAACATCATAATTTCAAAACATGTCAAAACGTAGTAAAACTTACGTCCCGTAGTAGCCTGCGTTGATAGGAACACAGTGTCGAAGTCGGATTTAAAATCTAACGGACAGATTGATCGTAAATCGAATTCTAGAATCAAGGATCAAAAGTTTCTCTCAATTTCGATTTTCCTTTCTGAATTCTTTTCAAATTAAGGTATATATATATATATATACACGTACATCCAGTGAGCCAAATGTCACTTTTCCATTCTGCATGTCTCGCGCTCGGGCGGTGGTAAATTACCGCTCGAGCGCGGCCTTCTCTGCCCAAAGCATTTTCGAATGCACCCTTGGCGCTCGGGCGGTCAAAAACTACCGCCCGGGCGCCAATTCTTCTGCCCGCGACATATTTGTGAGGAACACTGGCGCTCGAGCGGTCACTTTCTACCGCTCGGGCGCCAGACTCTCTGTCCCCAAGGTATGTAAATCATATGCTTGGTCCGATTTGATCTCGTAATGGTCCGGTTATACTCACATTATCTTAACTCCAATAATATCATGTTAATATAATTAAAATCTCATATTAACATAATCAAGATGTTGGCCCTTACATTTCTCCCCCCCTAAGATACGATTTCATCCTCGAAATCACAAGCATTCAATCGTATCAATAAGGAGTATATATACAAAATTGTATAAGAAATTTACATTATCGAAACAACTCTGGGAATTCTTGTCTCATATCTGATTCAGTCTCCCAAGTTGCTTCTTCTACACCATGACGAGTCCATTGCACTTTCACAAGTGGAATCATTTTCGTTCTGAGCTGTTTTTTTTTTACGATCAATAATCTGGATCGGTTTTTCAACATAGCTCAACGTCTCATCCAGTTCGGCCTCGTCTGGTTGAATAGCATGTGAAGCATCGGGAAGGTACTTCCTTAATAACGATACATCAAAGACATTATGTATCCCAGATAATGAAGGCGGTAAAGCAAGTCGATAGGCACGATCTACCTTCTCAAGAATCTCATAAGGCCCAATGTATCTTGGAGACAGTTTCCCTTTCTGGCCAAATCTGACAACTCCTCTGAAAGGTGAAATCTTTAAAAATACTCGGTCTCCTACCTCAAATACCAACGGTCTACGTCGAACATTGGCATATTTGGCCTGTCTGTCTTGCGCTGCCTTCATTTTCTTTCGAATTAGCTTCACTTTTTCTGTCATATCTCTGATCATATCTGGTCCAATCTCAGGAACTTCAGAGATATCATCCCAATAAAGAGGGGATCGACACTTCTTTCCGTACAACGCTTCGAATGGTGCCATCTCAATACTCGTCTGATAGCTGTTGTTGTACGAAAACTCACAAAGAGGCAATGCATCTTGCCAATTAGTGCTGAAATCTAGCACTACTGCTCTCAGCATATCCTCCAGTGTCTGGATAGTCCGCTCTGACTGTCCGTCGGTCTTTGGATGATATGCGGTACTCGATGTAACTTCGTACCGAGAGCTTGCTGCAAACTCTGCCAGAAGTGCGAAGTAAATCGAGGATCACGGTCTGATACGATAGACTTCGGCACTCCATGTAATATGACCACTTCTTTGACATAGATCTCTGCCATCTGGTCAAATCTGTACGTCATCTTGTACGGAATAAAACATGCGGATTTGGTCAATCTGTCAATCACGGCCCAAATCGCATCACAACCTCGGGAGGAACGCGGCAACTGCATCACAAAGTCCATGGAAATATGATCCCATTTCCATTCAAGAATGGACAAACTTTGTAATAACCCTCCTGGTTTCTTTCTTTCTGCCTTCACCTGCTGGCAATTCAGACATTTGGAAACAAATTCGGCAATGTCAGTTTTCATTTGTTTCCACCAGAACTGTCTTTTCAAATCGTTATACATCTTTCTGCCACCAGGATGAATACTGAATCGACTGTTGTGCGCTTCTGACAATATCTGTCGTCTCAAATCTGAAACATTCGGCACAACTAGACGATTATTCACATATAGGACATTATCACGTACCTGATACTCTGATCGATGTCCTGTTCTGACCATCGATACTGATTTTTGTACATTCTGATCAACTTTCTGAGCTGCCTTAATTCTCATAATCAGCTCTGGTTCTACTTGCACCGTATAAAGTCTCAACGGTTTATAATCTGTTTCAAATTCTAATCCAGACAAACAGCAGTCTTCTATCAAATTTGAAACACCAATCGTCGATAAGGATAAAGAACATACCTTTCGACTTAGTGCATCAGCCGCTGCATTAGACTTTCCTGGATAGTATTTGATTTCACAATCAAAATCTTTCAGCAAATCAAGCTATCTTCGCTGTCTCATATTCAATTCAGATTGTGAAAACAGATATTTCAAACTCTTATGATCAGAATATATTTCAAACTTTTCACCATAAAGATAGTGTCGTCATATCTTTAATGCAAAGACAATGGCTGCCAATTCTAGATCATGAATTGGATAACGGCTCTCATGTGGTTTAAGCTGTCTTGAGGCATAAGCGATAACATGCCCTCGTTGCATTAGCACACATCTCAATCCTCTGTGAGAAGCGTCGCAATAAACCACAAAATCACCAGTACCGGATGGAATAGTCAACACCGGTACACTGGTCAACCTCTTCTTCAACTCCAGAAAACTGGTCTCACATTCTTCAGACCAAATAAATGGAGCATTCTTCTGAGTCGGCTGAGTAATTGGTTTAGCTATACTCGAGAAATCTTTAATGAAACGAAGGTAATATCCTGCTAAACCCATGAAACTGCGAATTTCGGGCACTGATGTCGGTCTTGGCCAAGAAATTACGGCCTCCACTTTACTGGGATCAACAGATATACCATCCCCAGATATAATATGACCCAGAAATACTACCTGTCTTAGCCAAAATTCACATTTCGACAGTTTAGCATATAATTTCTCAGCTCTTAAAATTCGCAATACAGTTATTAAATGCTCAGCATGCTCACTCATATTCTTTGAATAAATCAAAATATCATCGATGAAAATAATCACAAAATCATCGATATATTTCTGGAATACCCGATTCATCAATCCCATGAATACAGCTGGAGCATTCGTCAGACCAAACGGCATGACAATAAATTCATAGTGTCCATACCTGGTTCTGAATGCTGTTTTTGAGATATCAGAATCTCTGACTCTCAGCTGATGATATCCCGATCTCAAATCGATCTTGGAATATACTGAAGAACCCTGCAACTGATCGAATAAATCATCAATACGAGGTAAAGGATATTTATTCTTTATCGTTGCCTTGTTCAGTTGCCGATAGTCGATGCAGAGTCTCATCGAACCATCTTTCTTTCTTACAAACAATACTGGAGCACCCCAAGGAGAAACACTCGGTCTGATGTACCCCTTGGCCAGTAAATCTTCCAACTGATCCTTCAATTCTTTCAATTCAACTGGTGCCACTCTGTACGGAGCTCTAGAAATCGGCATTGTAGCTGGCATCAGTTCAATGCTGAAGTCTATCTCTCTAACTGGAGGTAATCCCGGGATCCCATCTGGGAAGACGTCAGCGAACTCACGTACCACTGGCAGATCTGCCAATGCTGGACTCGACTTCAGTAAATCTACTGAATATACAAGGAACCCTTCTGCTCCTTTCTATAACAATCGAGTCATAGATAATACGGATACTAAAGGAATTCTCGATCTAGAACCCTTCCCGTAAAATTTCCACTCGTCAGCCATATCTGGTCTGAATCTCACTATCTTGTGGAAACAATCAACTGTCGCTCTGTACTTGGTCAACGTATCAATACCGATAATACAGTCAAAATCAGACAACCCAAGTACGATGCAATCTAACTCAATCTCATGCCCGTCATACTGTAGTATACAACGCTTAACAGAATTTACAGATATCAAATCTATCCCGAAAGGCGAAGATACCGACACTACAGTAGCTAAAGACTCTACAGGCAATGCATGACTCAATGCAAATCGTTCAGAAATAAATGTGTGTGAAGCACCGATATCAATCAGTACATAAGCAGAGTAACCACATAAAGAACAGTTACCTGCCACAACGTCATCTAGTGCTTCCTGGGCCTGCTCCTCTGTCAAAGCGAAGACTCTGGCCTGCTGTCTAGGAGGCTGACCAACTGTCTGACTTCCTCCTGGCCTCTGCTGTGACTGAGCTGGCGCTGGCTGGAATGTATGAACAGCAGCTGATCGTCTCTCAGTCTGTGCTGCTGATCCCGATGACTCGGCCCCCTGAGTTCTCTGCGAACCTCTCTGTGGACACACTTTAGCAAAGTGTTCCGGCTGTTTACAGAAGTTGCAACTACCAGTCACTCCCTGGCATTGCTCGGTTGCATGTCTTCCTCCGCAAGTCTTGCAATAAACTCCAGTGTAACTCTGGCTCAGTCTGGAACCACCGGAGCTGGAAGAACTACTGCCAGATTTCTTGAATTGCTTTCCCCTGACTTTCAAAAATTCTTTCTTTCCTCCACTACTGCTGCCACTCTCAAATCTAGGAGGTGGTTGCTATGGTCTCGGTGCTGGAGGCACAAATGAAGCCCCTTTCTGTCTCATCAGACCGGCTTCTGCTCCCTTGGCTCTGTTCAAGGTATCAGTAAAATTATCCGGTCGCCCTGTGTTCACCAATGTGAAAATGTCGGGGTTCAGGCCATTGATGAACTGGTCAGCGGTAGCTTCTTCGCTGTCAGCCACATGTGGAGCGAATTTCAGCAAGGAGGAGAACTTTGACACGTACTCCTCTATGTTCATCTGTCCTTGCTTTAGGTTGGCAAACTCCGCCCCCTTGTCCTTCCGGTACGACACTGGAAAGAATCGTTGATAAAATTCAGTTCTAAATATGTTCCAGGTAATATTCGTACCTCTATGCTCCATGGCTCTCTTCCTCGTAATCCACCAGTCCTTGGCAACGTCGTGTAACTGGTGTCCAATTAATTTCACCCTCTTCTCATCGGTATACTCCAAGGATTCAAACAACATCTCTATATCATCGAGCCAACTCTCGCATTCCACAGCGTTCTCTGTGCCTTTCAAGGTCGGCGGATGAAATGATTGAAATCGTTTCAGTAACATTTCCATTGGAGTCGGTGTAACATCCATTGGAGGATTGGATGTACTTCCCTGTTCTGGTACTCGTCTCGGAGGCATATCTAATAATCAAATAGATTAGTAACAAGTACAACAATTCTGTTGCAATCCTCCTCTTATCATCTTACTGCTGATCTAGAATCAGTACTGATCCAATCTCAATAAAACATATTACTATATCAAATCAGATAAACAAGTAACATGTAATAAAGCAGTAAGACATGCTAGCATTCAAAAGCAGGAAAGAAAACCTCAATCTACCCCGCTCACTAGCCTCTTCTATCTCAATCTAAAGGATCTATCGCTCTGATACCACCTGTTGTGGGGACCCGGACGCTAATCATGTTCTTAATCGTTATTGGGACTAAATCAATTATAATAATCAGGGTCTAAATTTTTTTTTTTTTAAATGCGGAAGGTAATGGAATCAAACTCCTATACATATCAGTATAAAAGTATAAATCTGGTAAAATATACAAACATACATACTCAGGTTCAACAACTACTATCAAGTGTTTAAACCCTAGCTCTAGTCCAAGTCCGGTATCACCACTCTAATCTCGATCTGTCTTCACCTCTGTGACCATGTACCTGTCCCACCTGTTGCCATGCACACATACAAACAAGACAACAGCCGGATAACTCCGGTGAGATATAAATATCCCAGTATAAACAATGTATTACATGCAATCATATAAAACATATATAAAAGCATAAACAAACATCGAAACATGTATCTATTCTGACTACATGAATCAATGACTCGTGATCTAATCTTATCTTATCTCAAATCTAGGGATCCCAATCTAATTTAGACTTTGGTATTCTGTATCGAGTGTCTGAGATAGACGTCGATCTACATCTAAGGCTCTTCGATACACCGTAAGTTTAGAGTCTTATCGGTTCTAAGAAAGACTCGGCGGTTCTGCCCTAGCTAGGCTAGTCTGCCCTAGACTCGGACTCTGACTCTGTTCTAAGTCAATACATTAACATATCAATCTGATAATCTGCAAATATCAATGCAATAAAGTAAAGTATGTGATTTAGGGAAACTCAAGTCAAACCTAACTCGAGTTGTGCAATCCCGAATCAACATTTATTTATACCTTTCTTGCTGTCGATCTGATACAATCAAAGTCTTGATTCAAAGTCTGTCACTGTTCAATCTGGCAATGACAATATCAATATATTCTGTATCAATAATCTAATCAAATCACAACATCTATGTTTTATCAATTTCTGACAGTACAACAGTACAATCTTGCGATACTGATAATACTATATCAGTCTATATCAATTCCAAACATTTACAATCACCCACCGCACAAATCTGATATCACTTTTCAGTCAGTTTCATTCTGAAATTCATAACAATCTCATATTCAGTCTGTTTCTTAATCTGATTTCGATTCTACACTATCAAACATGTCAAGAACAACATATATGACGTGTGTTCAATTCTAACAACATCATAATTTCAAAACATGTCAAAACGTAGTAAAACTTACGTCTCGTAGTAGCCTGCGTTGATAGGAACACAGTAGTCGAAGTCGGATTTAAAATCTAACGGACGGATTGATCGTAAATCGAATTCTAGAATCAAGGATCAAAAGTTTCTCTCAATTTCGATTTTCCTTTCTGAATTCTTTTCAAATTAAGGTATATATATATATATACACGTACATCCAGCGAGCCAAATGTCACTTTTCCATTCTGCATGTCTTGCGCTCGGGCGGTGGTAAATTACCGCTCGAGCGTTGCCTTCTCTGCCCAAAGCATTTTCGAATGCACCCTTGGCGCTCGGGCGGTCAAAAACTACCGTCCGGGCGCCAACTCTTTTGCCCGCGACATATTTGTGAGGAACACTAGCGCTCGAGCGGTCACTTTCTACAGCTCGGGCGCCAGACTCTCTGTCCCCAAGGTATGTAAATCATATGCTTGGTCCGATTTGATCTCGTAATGGCCCGGTTATACTCACATTATCTTAACTCCAATAATCTCATGTTAATATAATTAAAATCTCATATTAACAGAATCAAGATCTTGGCCCTTACACCTACTATCGACCCTAACCAGTGTAAAGAACTCATATTATATTTATAGGGAATTATCTTGGTTGAAATTGAAAAACGAGAAGAAAAAGTAAGTTATTGATGTGAAATTTTACCATAAGTTCACTACCAATTTTCCCTTCAAGTATGATCCTTCTGACATTTGGCCTAAAATTTATAGTAAAGTTTCATAAAATACCTATTTATTCATATATATTATATCATATTGTGCATTTCACATTTTATTGATCATATATTTGAGTTTCTGGAATTATTGGTTCCTGCCTGATTATCGATCGACTATTGACTGAATGAGTGAGCCCTGAACATCGTTCTATATACCGGATTGCTAATCCACTAGACAACGTGATTTCAGCACCGAAAATGAGTCCAATGAACAACGGTTTTAAACTCGGGTACATGGTTCATCTGAGCAACATGAGTTAAGTTTGGAAATATCAATTCACCTTGACTTGTAAATGATCGATTGTACGGATCCTACTTGAGTACATGAGAAAAGTATACACCAAATGTTAGTGAGAACTAGCTCTTTATTCAATGATATTCACTTCAGAGTCCTGGACAATCATTGTATTTTACTTTACAAGATCTTTTCATAATGATACAATAATATTGATATTTGTCATATCATATTGAATTTTTTACTAAGATATTACCGTTTGACTTGTTATAAATATATAAACTCGGTTTATTCCCTACTAAGTCCCCTAAAGACTTAATATCTATTTTATTTATATTTATTGTAAATCCAAATACAAGATTTCAAGACTCTGAATAGAAAGGTAATTATGAAAATTAATATATTAGCTTAGCAAGACAGCGAAATTAAGTTTGTCTCTCATTCAAGATCGTTCTGATAGTATTTGAGTTATCTTTTGTAAGGATTAAAGATTGTACAAGCTCCCGCTACTATAAATGATATATAATATTGATATTAAAAGTCAGGCTCACAATAAAAGTCAAAATTGAGTTAAAAATTAGAATCTACGTTTTGAGTAGATATTTTTAGAGTACTTATTTGCTAAAAAACAATTATGGAACAATGAGAAATTAGTTTCTAAAGTTAGGACCAATTTAAGCCCATTAAAGTTGTTTTCGGGAATGAAGGGTACTTTTTCCACTTTGGAAAATATATTCAATGTAATATTCTTTATATATCATTCAGGTTCCGTTTGTCTCGATGGATGAGAGAGGGATTAGATGACGCATACTGTCTCATCCCTTGTTCCTTTGTCTTATTCAGATAAATAAAATGTCCATGGGCCTGATATTGAAGACTGAAATCTGAGTACAAGATTTCACACTACACACTTGAGATGTGTTCTCACGTTTAGTACATTATTCTAGATTTTCATGAAATATCCACATACTGCCCTCATTAATTGTACTGAATTTAGGCAGAAATCATGAACAGATTAAAATAGGGAAAGAACCCTAGATCATGAAGCTTGCTACGGGAAGGAGAAAGCTGAAGAACAGAGAATGGGGACAAAGAAGTATGAAATAGTGTGAGCCAAGAAGAAGATTCAATCGCTTTCTGATAACATGGTTGACCGAACGAGACGCTTTCAAAGAAGGCATTGTCGAAATACAACATTTCTCATCAAAAATACTGGTGAGATGAGCATATTTTAGAGGAACAGCCTACTTTCACTGCTACGATTTTTTATTGTTTTTTGATTGTTTGTGGTATATTTGTCTTCAATTGAAAGTCCATGCTCCCTGTTGAAACCTTTTCTTATTTTGGTGTACCTTTTTTCTTAATCTTCAGCATCATTAATCTACAACCAGTTGTGTTCTTTCTTATGTGTCACATCCTTAACCTCCACGGTTTGGTACTATTTGTGTACATTTTCATAAGTAACGATGTGTACCTTGACTTCTTCATTTTTTACTGCATGGTTAATCAGATTTAGACATTTATATGATTATATATAAACTTTATATCACTAATTTATGATGTGACAGACATATATATGTCATAGGTGAAGAAGATGGATACACACAAGGGTTGCTAGTGTTGCAACAAATTCTTATATCTTCCTTTGTGTTCGTCACCATTGTGTTGCGTTTCTACACCAACTTTTTATCCATAACAAAGCGTAGGCCATATAGAAGACGTGTAAGGCATGATGATCCTCAAAGAATAATGCTCAAGTGAACCACTTACGTAGCATTATTGACATAGGAGATGTCCAATGTACTGTCAATTTGCAAATGACTCGTAATGCATTCGTACGTCTATGCTATCTCCTAACCCATGTGGGTGGCCTAGTAGAATCTAGGTATATACGAGTTGAGGAGAAGGTTGCCATGTTTTTGTCTATTTTAGCACACCACAAGGAAAAATAGAGTTATTGGCCATGACTACCTACGTAGTGGGTATACTGTCAGCACTCATTTCCACGAAGTGCTTAGATGTGTTTTGAAACTACACCCATTACTTCTCGTGAATCCAGATCCAGTGATAGAAGACTGCTCAAACGAAGCTTGGAAATTTTTCAAGTTACAATGAAATATCTTAGATTTAGTAAAGATCTGGTAGATACAGGTCCTTTTTTTGTTTTGAAAGTACACCCATTATCGTTAGCTATTTGAATTGTCATCGATTATGTGTTTTCACAATCTCTGCAGGGTTGTCTTGGAGCATTGGATGGTACGTACGTGAATGTTCAAGTACCTAATAAAGAAAAGCCAAGATACCGAACAAAGAAAGGAACAACAGTTGTGAACGTATTGACCGTGTGTGACCGTAACATGAATTTCATTTATGCACTAACATGGTGGGAAGGATCGGCGGCATATGCCAGGGTTCTTAGAGATGCAATTCACTGAGAAGATGGTCTAAAGATTCCGCCCGTCATTAATTCTTGTGTTTCCCCCAAACTTACTACATTTACTTAGATGTGATAAATTGCATTGTTGTTTCCAATCCAACTTTATGTCCATGGTAACTTGTTTTTTACATACACGAGACATATTTCATTGCACACCAATTCCTTCGCTGTACATGGAGAATCGAATTGTAAGCAAAGTTTTAGGCTTCCACGTACTATTTTTGTCCAATTGTGCTTCTCAATGTGATTTGAAAGATTTTAATTAAAGAAGAAGAAGAAAATGAACTTGTAAAAGGTATGAAATCGCCTTGATAATATACAGTAACAACTCAATTCTTCTCACTTCAAAGCACTGAATATGAATGTAAAAAGTTAGTCTTTTGATTCAGTTGTTTTTGTCTCCATGAGAAATGATAATTTAAATATTGCAATCACACATACTAAAAAAAGCATTAATAATGAAAAATGCTTAGCAAACATTATATCAAATACATTTAGAATTAACCATTACTCAGGTGTGAGCAAACCTTACCATAAGCTTCACAACAATTTGACAAAAGTAGCACATCAATCTAACTAGTGTCATCTAAGTACGATAACATAAATACATTGTTGAGAAGCCACAAAAGACACTAAAAGATGTCATACACACCATTACATTCAATATCCAACTAGACTCTCAGCCACGGTTTTTCAGAGGTGAGAAACTAGACTGCGAGCTTTGGATATCAGTTTTTTTTTTCCATCGCACATGTTACCTCCACCGCCCACCATGTTTGGCGCATTGATGCAATCCAAAGTCTTAATCTTGCTACAGTCGGCAGCTTCAACATTGAAAAGCACATCATTCTTTTATGTCAGCCTCTCCTTATCACATGGGGATTTTTTGTCTGCACAAGAAACAGTTACATCTTGGACACTACTGGATTTTTTACGTTTAGGAAGTGATGGTAAAATCTCAACTTCGTCGTCTGAAGCGAGATAAATATACCCGAAGTCTTCTTTCCAGTAACTGGGCAGCATGTATTTCCAACTACTTGTAACACTATCATCAGGAGCTTGTCTCTTTTTCTTACTCATTCTCACGTTGAAGTAGATGAGGAAGATTGATATTTCAATATAATATTAGTTCTTTTTTGTGCACGTTGTCTCATTTGGTGATAAGCTTTAAATAGAAAATTTGTAGACACAATGAACTCATTAATTTCAGCCAAAACACAACAATCAAACTTCACTTAAATTGATTTGATGTATGGAGTTATAAGATTCTGCACGAAATGAATATGCATTCCTGTAGCACATCAACATCAAATATTTTGGTGGTTGGATAATGTAAATGCATGTAATAATTACGAACTTACTTCATTTATATAAATGCTACACGAACACAATTTTTGATGGATAAAAATGACTGATATGGCAGGTACAAAGATCATAGGTAGGAAAGTAGACACATTAAAAAAAATTAACAGAAAGGATACATACATTCATTTGATGTGCTGCATTAATAATGACAAATACATGACATCTGAAGAATCATATAAAATATCTTAACAAAATCGTACTTGGTGCTTAAGATCAATTAAAATATTACATTGGATATTACAATGCATTAGTAGACCGAATAAAAAATAATGTGTATTACATTAACTTGATTGAAGTACTAAGATTGTTACAATCACGTTAAATTTTTTTTCCAAGGAAAAAAAATGTGACAACTCATGTAAGAAGCACGATAGGTCAAATATAAACCCATGATAATGATCCCAAAACATTAGCAGCTTAAAAGATCTCACTGCATAGTGGTCTAACACAGAAACAAATTAAGCCATGCATCTTACTTGGACACAATTAAAAGTAATATTGCTAAAAGGATGACACAAAGCAATGAGGAAAAGCAACCAAAACAACAACATATTTGGTCTCCAGTTAATTTTGGGGGTGGTCGGACATGCTTGTGAATGTTTGAGGGCGAGATTGACCTGTGTTCGATGTTCGACGTTGATGACTCAGCTTTGTTTGACGACTCGTTCAAGGGAGGCTCATTGTGCACGTTTTTTCTATTACCAAAGTTGGTCGATGGTGCACTACTTGACAAACTTCCGTTAAAAGTTGGTTTAATATTAGGCATGTGATGGAGTCCATGGTATTCATCATACCATATAAATTTGTTTGGATGCTTCAAAGATGCCGGATCGATGTAGTAATACTTCCTGGGACGGCTAGCAAATTCTCCAGCCTACCTTAGAATCATTATCCCATGCCCGCACTGACATTTGGGGTGGATTTCGTAGGTCCGTAGCAAACTGCTTAGTAAATGTTCAAAATCATATATCAGGAAAATTGCATTGAAGAAGAGTGTAGAGAAATTCAACTATCGAATAAACAAAATAATCAAACTTGGTTCGTCTCCAAACTTGATTCTTCACTGAGAAGCTCAACAACAGTGTGTCAATGTCTAATTTTTCACAAAAATAAGTTTGGTGGACATATTGTGGACAGCTGAAAAGTTTACACATCATCTACATTATTTGACATCTATGAACTAAAATAACCATTATTCTTACCATGGAAGATGCTATAAAACTATCATTGGTCGTAAACATTCGTGCGTTGAACATCGGTTAACAATAAATTCACAATATTACAACACAATTAACAATATCGTCCAAATTATGTGATCCCTAAATCAAAGTTGAAAATAAAAACACGAAGAACAATGGGAAGAAGTTTTGTTACAAAAAAAAAAAAAAAATTGCATAACCTGGTGAAACAATCACTTCTAATTAAAAAAGAAGAAAATGCTACAAGATCTATAACAAACACACAAGCTTCATAAACCTAGATTGACGTCGAAAGCCCAAGAAAAATGCATCGAAGAAATGAAACAAAAAAAAAAGTTGCAAGTTGGGAGCCCACCGTTTTCTTCTCCAATATTGTTGATTCACGGGCTGATCTGATTTAATGGTTGTAGGAGAAGGAGAAATAGAAGGTGACGTGCAAGTTTGAACAAGTGAATTCGAGAACGGGAAAGTGCTTGATTGGAGAACAATGGTGAAAGTGAAAAATGAATTGTACACTTATTTTCGAAAAATGTGCAAGGGCATTCTAGTACTACGACCGATTTTATTGTTTTTTTTTTTATGTATATATGACATCAAATTTTGTCACACTTTACCAAACACTATGTAACATATCATATGCAGTTTAATGATCCATATCTTAAGTCTTACTATCACTAATACATCAGATCCTCGGTTTATTCAATCACACATATCAAACAGCCTCTCAGTGTATTGGCTTACTGTCAAGTCAACTAAGGATAAAAGAGGTGCAACGCACATGAATAAGGTCGAGCTGCGCTCGCGCATACACCAAGTTTGCGAAGGATGTACTGATGCTGCACTTTGAGAGGATCAATGAAGAGCATTTCCTTCTACAAAAATGAAATGGACCTCAAAGACGTGGCATGTTCAATTATCGTGTATGTGGCAGATGTCATATAGTGTGACCGATGACTGACGCCACTGGGACAGGTAGGATTGAGGGTGGCTGATAAGGGTTGGATCGCGATTGGATGCCTCTGGATCCAAGGGGGTGTATTGGTTCGCAATCAGGGACATCAGACTGAGAATAGCCTGGATGGTGGACCAGAATGTTTCAGAGCGAATGGCAGCGTACGAGCAAATGTACACGATCGCAAGGGATGTGACCTGAACTGTCATATTCAAATCTAAGGACCTGATGGATCCCTTGGATGGTTTGATCATCTGGAAGAAGTGCGATCACCATTAACCATCAAGATTTGATGGTTCAAATTGAATCTAAGCCAAGAGACGTAACAATTCGCAAAAAAAACTCTGACAACCTTTGGAAAAATATAAACATGTATCTCGTCTACAAAATGAAATTCATTCATAAATCAGAAAATTCAAATATGCAAACTTGTCCAATACATATTGTTTTATAATATTTTCGTTATAAGCTTAGTATGTTTAATGTTTCATTTCAGAAATTGTTGCAACATCTGCTCTGTTTCATTTTGCAGCATATACTGATACTAATAAGAAATTAGACACGAAGCTCTACAAAGAACAGAATTTATTGGGCAAAAACTTGTGTGAGACGGTCTCACGGGTCAAATTTTGTGAGACGGATCTTTATTTGGGTAATCCATGAAATAGTATTGCTTTTTATGCTAAGAGTACTACTTTTTGTGATAAATATGGGTAGGGTTGACCCGTCTCACAGATTGATATCCGTGAGACGGTCTCACATAAGACCTACTCAATTTATTGAACCAAATTTTTACGGAATTTGACACTATTTGTTTATCTTTTGGCATTTGAATTTGTTTTTTTTTTTTATTATTTGAAACAAGTTTTCTATCAAAATTTGAATTTTTTTTGTGAAATAACAATTTTTGAAAGAAAAAAAAAACATTTCTCGGTCTTTTTTTTACCAAATGCATAGGGCTGCTTCTTTTTTTTTTTGGAAAAGAAAATTAGAGTTAATTGTTTACACGTATTCGAACATAAAATTGCACTATCCAAACTTCCATTCAATTTGATAAATCAGATTAAGATTCAGATCCAATAATATTTAAGAGTATGTCTCTTGTGAGACGGTCTCATGAATCTTTATCTGTGAGACAGGTCAACCCTACCGAAATTCACAATAAAAAATAATATTTTTATCATAAAAAGTAATATTTTTTCATGAATGGCCCAAATAAGAGATCTGTCTCACAAAATACGACCCGTGAGATCGTTTTACACAAATTTTTGTCAATATTTAAATTAGCTCAAAAATTCTAAGGTGCCTCGATTTATTTACTAATATGTATCTTTTTTATAAAAAAGAACATGTGCTTGACATAATTAGAGAACAAGGGTTAGTTCGATTATGGGTGTGTGGGCAGTGCCCACACCCCATATGAGTGGTTGAGATTCCATCTCATGGGAAAAAAAAAAATTAAAAAAAAATAAAATTGGGCCAGAAAAAAATCTGACCCTTGGATGTACCCCTGCAGGCAGTGCCTGCAAGGGTAGGATGAAATAATCCGAGAACAAGAACCACAAAACCCATAACCGCTCCATAAATACAAGACAACCTCGAACGTCCCCATTTATGAGTTCCATCTGCATCACTCTATATTCCCGTCCTTAACAATAAATATATGTAATGAGACACCTTTTACATTTCTGTTTTGACTTGGTCTCGAAATATCAAATTAAATTTATTTATATATATATATATATCCATCATGTTAATATTTTATTTATTTTATCGGTTCTAAATCTTTCAATCTTATTATTATCTCAAGAAGATATAAGTAATTAATTTTAATATTTATAATTTAAATTTCTTTCTATATATAAAAAATAGTTTTTATATTACACATTCTCTTTTTCATATACATAATGTCCTTGAAATGATATCCGAGTTAATAGAGTAAATGAGCGTTTGACTAATGATAAGAGATTAGATTCTCTGTATCAACAATTTTTGAGTGAATGTCGCATAAAGTTTTTCGGTACGATTTATCTTACTAATGTAATTTGCAGAGTACTGTGTTAATATAAATTTATTGAATGTACGCGGTAGAATAACAATTGAATCTCCTCTATTTTTTTCAAAACATTTATTCAAGACATCACTTTAATCTTCTATGCAATTCAAAATATAATCACAAAAACCCAACTTTTCCTTTCTACTTTTTCATCTTTTTAACACAGCCATCAAATCAACCTCAAAAATTTATAATCAAATACAAATTCTAAAGTATACAAAAACAAAATAAGAACTTTTCTCAAAAACATTTAAATTGAAATAAATAAGTAAATCCCATGCTCAGCAAAATATTTGGTAAACAAACCACGTGATGCTATAAATTCATTGACTTAATGGGAACATTATTAGGTATCAACTTCCCCAACATAAATCAACAGTTGAATTAAGTTCCAACTTCAAAGCCTTCTAAATTAATTTCTTAGACAATATGAATCTCTCGCATTTTTTTTAAAGTTGATAATCCAAGAACTAACATTTGACTATATCATAAGAAGATAAATACTTCATGCTTAGCATAGAATAATCTCTACATTGCGCGCAAAAGTATACCAAAACACGAATACATACACACACCAAGAATGACAATACATACTATATATATACACAATATTTCATATTGTATGCAATCGAAATATTATCATTAACCGAATCGGATACTGTTTTTACATGTTTCTTCAAGTTTGGAGAAATATTCGACAAGTATCCATCAAGTATCCGTAAAGGATCGAAGATGGTAGGTCTGCTTTTATAGCATATTGGCAAAGAATCACAAAAATTACTTGAATGCATAACTTTAATAAGAATAAACGTCTCATTACCAAATTGTTGCGAGTCAAGACTCAAGTCCACATAAATTTAAAAAAAAAACAAACAAACAAACAAGAAAAAAGGTATATTTAGCTGCAAAAACAGACAATTTCTTTAGCAGATTTCCCATTCTAAAGCATTACCAAACATATTCTAAGTCAAAAATCCCTAAAAGATTTTCGTTAAAGGAAAACAAATAAGGCTTGACTAACCATCTAGTCCATACAACAAGACCTAAGCCAGTTTCATGAAAAAAATAAATGAAAGACAGAAGCCTAGACGACCTAATCTAACAAAACTAAAAACAAATTCCGAAAACAGAGAATGTAAACACTGCAAGACCTGTAGAAAATGCACCAGCCCGTATCCTACCCTATGTCCATACGAGCCCCGCTTCCGGGGATTCCTTCTCCTGTTAGATTCTGCCTTCTCATCTCAACCACCTTTCTATGAGAGTTTGAGTGCAACAAGCCGGAGAAAGTAGGGCTGCTCGCTGGGCGATACTCCGGAAGTAAGCGTCCAGATTTGTATCGAACTCCACATGCGTTGCAGAGTGTCTTTGGCCCCATTGGACCAGCACGCCACTGTGGGGTCTTATCAGCTTGGCAATGAAAGCACCTCCTCCCCATACCAGCACCACGGGTTGTTGGTGGCAACAGGATCGGTGATTCTTGTTTGATCTTGGCGTTTAACTGGTTCACTCTTATGAAATGTTGGCTTGGGAATTGACCATAGCTCGACCTTTTTCTAGTCCGTTTCTTGCTTCGGCTACCCACCGGATGGTTAGTCGGGATTTTGAAGCTGCCACAGCAGCTTGCAACGGTACTGCCGTTGCCATTGCTATTTGTATTGCTATTGTTGCTGCTGCTGCTACTGTTCTCGAGCACGGATACTGGGCTCAGGTGGTTTGCCACGAGTTCTGGATTGTCAGATAAAATTCCAAAGCAACTCTCCACAGTTGGGAATGCATCCTTATCTAACAACCACTCAAGTTCCTCCTCCACAACCACCTGAAACATATTAACCATAAATCTCATTGACAATCCACTCGACCAAACTATTCAAGATTGCAACTTTTATACACCAATTACTGAAATTTAAAAACTTATACTTCTGTAAACAAGATTCAATCATAACTCATCCACGAAAACTAACGATGAGTTACTCAGAAGCAATAAGCTGACAAAATCTTAAGGATAAAACTTGCATATTTGGAAAAATAATTACAGTCTTCTCTAAACGTGAATTAATTCACTAATATTTTTCTTACCTAAATCAAGACCCAGTAGCTAATTCTACAGAGGTCAACAGAGCACGAAACTCTTGTACAAAATCAATCGTTCTTTCAAGAGACCATGTTTTCAAATTTCCCTGATATTGAAACATGAATTGAACATGTTCTTGTGATTTAAAAACGTACAGTTTTAAATGACTATCGATTTGAGCAGAAACGATTTGACCCACCCAGACTTTAACATCAAAGAAGCCAAAATATTTCAAGATTGAGTTCCACCAAAAAAAATGATTTGAAATTTTTTAAAAAATGTCAAAGTTTGATTCTTTCCATGAAATAAGTCAAATTATTCCCAGTGATGGATACTTGCAAGTGGACACATGTAAGAATAATACAGCAGATGGACAAATATGTCTTTGCAAAGGGAGGAATTTTCCACTAATTAATAAAATTTGGCAATATATGGTACAAGAAGAAGCATATGCCAACATACCACCATATTGATAACGACTTTAAGCATTTATTTTACAGCTCATCTCCACATTGTGGAGAACGATGATAATCAAGAATACAAGAAACCCCACATCCCCAAAATGCCCTCCACATTTCACCAATTTCCTCTCCCCTTCAGATTAATTTAAACTTTTTTTAAAAAAAATATTTTAAAATTAATATATTAATTCACTTCACAATAATAGAGATGTGGTTGACATGATTTTCTGAGTACATGAACCGGGTGGGTCTCAGAGTTGACTCGGGCCTCCATCCGGACCAACTCGGAATAACTCCCGGGTCGACCCGGTTCCGGTATCCGGTGATGGAACCGGCGAAGTCTCCGCCGAAATCGGAAATATCCCCGGTACCATTCCTCTCAATTCACACGCGGAGAACAGCAACATCCAAACATGAAAAAACTTACAGGAAAGCCTCCCCTGTTCTCACGGCTGACATCCGGCTCCGGGTTCCAGGACTCCAGCGACGAGGGAGAAACAGACACGCCGCCGCCCTTGGTATTTGAAAGGGTTTTCGAGCCTTCTTCTCCTCCTTCGAAAGTGAAGTCCAAAATGTCGAAATACACTTCGTTTGGGTCCATTTCCGCCATTTCTTCTCCCTTTCAGGTTCTGGGTCGGCTTGGTTTCCAAACCAGAGAAGTAAAATGGTAGGTTTAGAGAGAGAACTCTCCTTTTCGGAAACTGCGTGAGTGATTACTATTATTATCGTAATTTTCAACGAGGGGTTTTTTTTTTTTTGGGTATTTTTTCAGTGGAATTTCTTTCTTTCTTTGATCAGAGGACTTATACTCTGCTTTCGGTGTACCATGTGCATATCTGTCTTTTGTAATTTTATTTTGACTCATTGATAGGGTTTGGACCATCCTTAGATTTAACTTTTTGAAAAATTTTAAAAACCTTTTTTTGAAATTCAGAGATCATAGGCGCATTATGTGTGTATAAAATAAATTAATATTTATAAAAATAATAATTAATTAAAAGTAAGTCTATTGTGATACGATCTCACGAATATTTATCTGTGAGACGTGTCAATATACCGGTATTCACAATAAAAAGTAATACTCTTAGCATAAAAAATAATATATTTTTCATGGATGACCCAAATAAAAGATCTGTCTCACAAAATACGACTTGTGAAACTGTCTCACACAAGTTTTTGTCATTAATTAAAATAATTTTATTATGGTGTTGTATTATATTTATTTTATTATTATGATGATAAGACAAATTACTTTTAAAAAATTCCGAAAAATGAAATGGACAAAATAAAATAAAAAAAGAGAAGAAAACTATCAGACCCAAAAACAAGAAAATGCAATTGGTTTTGAATTTCAAATTTCTTTGTATGAGAATATTTTATATGAATTTATTTTTCTTTCTTTTTGTTTTAAATGAAATGATTGATCAAAATACATATATTATAATTTGAAATTAATTTTTTTGTCGAGATGCAGAGAACCAGAGATATTATATATAATAATAAAATAAAAATTTAAAATATAATAAAATATTTAAATAATATTTTATAATTTTAGATTTAATTTGTAATCAGCCTGCAAGTTGACATTTTCTGAAAATAACTAATAATAACTTCGTTCGTCTAACTACAGAATTTATTTATTATTTTCAATATGAGTAATAAATATATATATCAAAATAACTTAGTTCTTCCTATAAAAATATATATCTACCAAAATAATTTTAAATATTCAATAAATTGAAGAGATCCACAGTAAAACTGAATAACCACAAATAACAAATATTAATTTTTTATGTAATAAAAAATTAATATTTGAATTTATATACCTTTTGTGAGAAT
This sequence comes from Primulina eburnea, assembly GCF_022965805.1. Taxonomy (NCBI): domain Eukaryota; kingdom Viridiplantae; phylum Streptophyta; class Magnoliopsida; order Lamiales; family Gesneriaceae; genus Primulina; species Primulina eburnea. Next base: position 12,760,765 of record NC_133105.1, read on the forward strand.
AAAATTGTCATCGTCAATAAGAAGAATGACAATTATTCTTCGTTTGTAAAATATGGCAGCTAGTTAATGGTAGAAAATCTTGAAAGATATTTTATTATTTTATCAATAGTAATTTAAGTGTACAATTTTAAAAGCCTAAAGATATCTATATTGTATATAAAGTGTTATAATATTTATTTTATCTTAAATTTTCGATGATTGACAAAATAAAAATATCTAACTGTTACAGAAAATCAACCGCTATATTGTTTTGTATTTTATGTTTCTTGCCGCTGATATAAAGTTCAGCCTCTCAAGTGCTTTATTCTTCAACAGTTGCATGTCATCTAATATCTAATCACCCGGATACTCTATTTCCAACTGTTATGAAACTGTCAGTTATAGTACAAGGAATAATATCCCACCAACTCCCGATGTGACATAAAATTTCTTAAAATGTCCAAATTCATTGTAGTTTTTCAAAAAATATAATCTATAAAGTTGTAAAAGTAAAGAAACATTAAATAGACATTTAATGAATGTACATCGCCATAAAACGATAATTCCATTATGTCGGGAACTAGTATAAGTGATCGTTGAAAAGTTTTATCTGACCATTAAAGCCTTTCAGATATACATATAGATGCAGATTCAGTTTCAAAAAGAAGAAAATAATATATAACTCTAGTACATCTTTTAAATATGCATTATCAGAAATCTTTGAGCGCTCCTAAGAGAAATACTTCAAGTTCGCTCAACCAGCACACATTAATCAGATTAAATCAATTCTTCTGAGGATTATTTTGTGCTACTTCACCAACTCAAGCGTTGCAAGCTAACTGTTGGTTATTGATTTAGTTGTCTGGTGAATTGTGAGTTCTTAAATAGACAAATTTGTAAAAAAAAATCACTAAGAGTTTCAACTTGTTCATTTGATAATCCAAGTTGAAATGAGTTGTTATAAGCCGTTGTAAAATCAAAGTCTTTTAATAGAATCATTCTTAAGTAGAAGTTGGTGATGTAAAAGTATTTGTCTCCAAACATACATAAAATATTGTCGCATTTACTTTACGCATTTATTATTATTATTGAATTCTAGATTTCAAGTTGTTGCTTATTATCTATCGTCTTGTTTAAATATATAAATTATCAATAGTCTAACTGAACCGTTTTTGCATTTATATATTTTTAGTGATTCGGTTAAGTCAGTCGTTCAATTATATTTGTTTTAATAGCTTTAAAACTGTTTAGAACAACTCATTTTCAATGAAATATTTTAAAGAATTTATTGAACCTCCTCTCAACTATGTTCTATCTCAACATAAAGGTTGAGACCCTTAGTAGTCCGACTTTGTGACTCCAATTAATTTTTACGAAAATATTATATCTATTTATATAATTTACTCATAACTACAATATTTAATTCACTTAAAAAGTTCAAAAATTAACTTGTTTTCTCTAAAAATCACACATTTAATATAACTTCATTATCTCTATCCAAATAATAATAATAAATAAAAACTATAATAAAATTTTACAAATAAACTCGATATATTAATGATTATAATGATTATATATATATATATAAATCATTATTCATGTGTGCGTTGTTCGTTAGTTTTAATAATTTCACATCAACATTTAAAGGGCAACTGATTGCAAGCCTGCGCCCCTTGCCTCTTAGTAGAGCAACCATGTATACACGGGTAAATAATCAATAACGGTGTTTATTGTTCAGTTAACCATCTGAACCGAATCATCGAAAATCTGGTTTGAACCGAAAACCCGAACCATTAATTCGGGCTGATTCGGAATGGTTCTTGGCAGTATTAGCAGTTGATCAACAATTAGAAAACCTTGGTGGTACTAGCAGTTGATTGACAAAAAAAAAAAACTTGGTCCGAAAGGAGCTATGGAAATCCGAGTGTTACTTGTTTCCACTGATTTTATTTCCATCAAACATATGCATCGATCGACAAATTGAGTCACACACCATTTAGCTCACAGCGTCCTCAGTTTTTCTCTATCTTTTGAATGTCTTAGTATGTACTTCACTCGGTGTAACATCCAGCTTATTACGGTGGATCAAAACTTTGTAATTGATATTAAATAGTGGCATTAACAATATACGTATAGTGTCCATAGGATTAGACGTAGACGGCCTCTCATGGATCATGCCACCCAATGTGAGATACCCAATGAAAAGAAAACACGTGGAATTTTACTTTTAAACAAATAATTATGAACCCTAAAGTGGACCCCACAATTTCATGTATGTCTTCTTCATATTATTCTTTATTATTATTTAAATAGATTATTTCAAATAATAAATGGTTTTATTTTTTACTTTTAAAGAAAAGTTTGTTAGTATTTGAATTTTTTTAAAAAGTATTTTATCATTTCATCAGAATAACATTTTTTTACTAAAGAAAATTTCTTTTTCAAAACAATATTATGGACTTGAAATTTTTTCTATCCAAATACACGAGTTCTGTTTATTTGGATTGATGAGATTGAATAAATAAATAATATTGTAATTATTAAAATATTTAACTATGATGTGGAATAATCTTTGAATAAAAAAAAATATCATTTTTTGATTTATCTTATTAACCAATAATCAATATTTTTCATGAATTGTTGATAAATAAACAAATTGATATATGAACTATTGTAAATAATTCAATTAGTACTTGATCAAAATAAAAATCAATTTTACTCATATAATTTGATATTAAATCCAATATTGTTATTAATCAAAGTAGATAAGTAACTTATTTTCAAGAGTATTTTATTGATTAAATTATCTAATCAAAATAAATTAAAATTATATTATGATAAATAAGTATCATACTTTTTATTTTAAAAAAAGTATTATAATTATTAACTAATATATATATATATATATATATATATATATATATATATATATATATTCAACTATAATATGTTTTAAAAAAATATTTATAAATATATATAAATGATATTTTTCTCGATCTATATTACATATTTTTATAATTACAAACTTAATAAATAAATCATATACAAAAATTCTCAAAAAAATCATATACAAAGATAAAAATGTATTTTACTTTATTGATTAAAATATAATAGAATAAATATTTAGATTAAAAGTACATGTCGAAAAACATGAAATTTATCAGAAATATCTAAATCAAGTTCAAAACTTTTGGACAGTGAATGAGATTCAAGTGTCATCGTATCAATGTTTTGGCAGCCATGTTCGACTTTTTTTTTATTATTATTATTTTTTAATGATTTATGACTTTCATCAAAATCATATTTCAAAAAATTAAAATGATGATTAAGGTTGTCTCAATCACCCGACAAGAGTACCTCCGAGTTCCATCGACATATATTTGTTGTATTAGATTTTATCAGCCTATTAAAATATATTTAGCCGCATATATGATTTATTTATTGAGTTGTGATTTTATTAATACAAATAGCTAAAATAATATAATTTTATTATATTTATAAATATGTTTAAAATATATTATATTTGAGTATATAATTTATTTGTTGAAATATATTTGTATCAATTAATAATTAAAATATTTTAATAAAATACACACATTATATAATAATTTTATCATAATATAATTTTGTAAAAATAAATATACTATTTTTCAAAATATTAATAAAAAATAAATTTTAAAATTTTGAAAATAATAATAGAAATAATTAAACTTTAAAAAATTTAGGTTAAATGTAAAATTCAATTTCCAACTTGTACCAATTAAATTACTGTATATTTTAGACTCATGTGAAGTGACTTAGAATATGGTGGAAAAGTCTTGGATTATTACTTTCCATATCTAGTTATGAGAACTATACTATTATATAACTTTATTATTAATATGATCGGCTTGAGGGAAAATCATTGAGCTACAATAGTTTGATTCTTGAAATATTGAACACCGATTAATTAAATCGAGTTTGGTTTTCAAACCAAGCGGAAGACATTCAAAATAATCATTCATAGAAACCGATTAAACATTTTGTAAAGTATTTAAAATATATGCAAGTTGAATAAGTAAAAATATTTTGGTTGAAGCATTTTATCAAATACTTAGTATGCAATATTATGGTATTTGAGGAACACATAAGATACTTCAACAATGCATCTTTAAAATCATGGAAATGATAAGTAAATGTAACATATAAATAGATACAGATTTGTTTATGTATTTTTGGAGACTACAAATGCTCCTATATCACCCCTTCATCTCTTTGGGAAGGATTCACTAGAAGACTTTGATTTATAGAACACCTTGTACAAACCCAATCCAGAAGGAAAGCACCCAACTAGAACTCCTAGCACTCAAGATTGTAGCAAACAACTCACAATCAGCATATTGCTTAATGTCTCATATGCAAAAACTATAAACACATTGTTTTACGTCTTTGTGTGAAAACTTATTCAACTAATCTTTGAAGTTCAACTCTCTTGTATATGTGTCAGTGATTGTGTAGTGACCCGTTCCAGAATCACCTACTAATCAAGAACTAAGCATGCAACTAACTTAATTAACAATAATCAGAGATAACAGCGGAAAAAGTCAACAACTATACCGATTATACAATCCAATCGAAGTCTAGAATAACTCAAAATAAAATATCCAATACAACCATATCGAATCAAAACAATACCGATAAACTAAACCAACCAGCTACTCAACGTCCTCCTCCTGCTCCTCCTGAGCTGTCCAACCTGAGGCCTGCCCCGAGGGAATGGGGTGTCCAAGAATAAACAAAACCGAGGACGTGAGCGATAAGAACGCCCAGTACAAAAGTATGAGTATACAAACCTATATGAAATGCACATGCTATGATATGATACCAGGGTAGTCAAGAAACAGGAATCACAAAAGGATCTCAACAATGCTCAGTCTAGAGGCGCCAAGTGGATAGTGCCGCGCGGTCCAACCTCTGGGTCACTGCATCCACTACAAGACAGACGTGGACCTAAAATGTCCCGGACCACCGAAGCCCTCCCGACCCGTCGGCCACTGTGTACTCTCGGTGTCCATGCGTCCACAAGACAGGGCTGAGCGGCCCCAAGATATAGCTTATCTCGAAAGAGATACAGCTCAACAGTAAAGGCTATCTCGAAGAAGATACGGCTCAACATGAAATGCAACATGCATCATAACTCGTGACATAATAGCATGCATCATATGACATATAACAATGCAACAGATAATCATGCAACACATATATGAATGTATACTCAACCAGGATATCTCGGATAGTACTTTCGTACCTCTATCACAGCAATCCTAATCCACTGGAACAACCAGACAACAGGTCTAATCCAAGCCTATTCATCAAGTGAAAACCATCACTAAACTTATCTACCAGACTTGACTAGATAATCCTGAGATAAATACTGATAAAATTCCAAACCTTCGTCCGTCGCTAGCCCGCTGATGCCGCTAGCTCCCAACTAGAGCACAGCTCTGCTACAAGACCAGCAGCTCCCCGCTAGTGCCCAAATCTCGGAACAAGACTAGAACCTGTCAGAAACGACTGAAATGCTATGGAACTCTCTGAATTGGCGAGTCAAAATGAGGAAATCCGACCACTATTTATAGGCCATGTTCGGATCCTCCGAACACCACTTCGGAACGTCCGAACGCTACGTGTCCATTGGCTCTTGACAGCTCATGATCGGATCCTCCGATCATACACTTCGGACCGTCCGAACATGCACGTGTCCAGCTGCTCTTGACACCTCATGATCGGATCCACCGAACCCACTTCGGACCTTCCGAACTCCCACGTGTCGATCAACACTTGACACCTAATGATCGGATCCACCGAACCCACTTCGGACCTTACGAACTCTTCGGTGCTTCCGAACCATCTTCGGTCCGTCCGATCATGACTCGGTCAAAATTACACCTTAAACCTTCTTAAACACCATTACTCCGTTAATTACCCAATTTGGAATTCGGGCTACTACATTCTCCCCCCCTTAAAACGATTTCGTCCTCGAAATCAAGCTTAGAGAATGAACAAAACGAAAATAACAACATCATTACCCTCCAAATCTAAGGGGCAACCCATCACTAGACGCTTAGCTAACCCCGAATGACCCATCGGAGTAGAAACAGAAAGAATGACATCAAGAGAAACATGCGGTAACTTATGACGCTTAACAGATCGTCCTGGTCACCCCAACGACCTACACTTCCCTGACTACTCTCATCACCAAAGTGGTCAGCCATTGCTACAACATAGAATAGGGAAACTAGTAAATTGGTCAACGGAAATCCCAAAACAAAAATCTATATCCCAAAATCGTACGCATGCTCTGATACCATAAATGTAGTGACCCGTTCCAGAATCACCTACTAATCAAGAACTAAGCATGCAACTAACTTAATTAACAATAATCAGAGATAACAGCGGAAAAAGTCAACAACTATACCGATTATACAATCCAATCGAAGTCTAGAATAACTCAAAATAAAATATCCAATACAACCATATCGAATCAAAACAATACCGATAAACTAAACCAACCAGCTACTCAACGTCCTCCTCCTGCTCCTCCTGAGCTGTCCAACCTGAGGCCTGCCCCGAGGGAATGGGGTGTCCAAGAATAAACAAAACCGAGGACGTGAGCGATAAGAACGCCCAGTACAAAAGTATGAGTATACAAACCTATATGAAATGCACATGCTATGATATGATACCAGGGTAGTCAAGAAACAGGAATCACAAAAGGATCTCAACAATGCTCAGTCTAGAGGCGCCAAGTGGATAGTGCCGCGCGGTCCAACCTCTGGGTCACTGCATCCACTACAAGACAGACGTGGACCTAAAATGTCCCGGACCACCGAAGCCCTCCCGACCCGTCGGCCACTGTGTACTCTCGGTGTCCATGCGTCCACAAGACAGGGCTGAGCGGCCCCAAGATATAGCTTATCTCGAAAGAGATACAGCTCAACAGTAAAGGCTATCTCGAAGAAGATACGGCTCAACATGAAATGCAACATGCATCATAACTCGTGACATAATAGCATGCATCATATGACATATAACAATGTGTGTCTGAAGAATTTATCCTTTATAGTGTACATATCAAATGTATCCCAGACAAGAGGCTTGTGCTCTCATTAGCAGATTTTTCATGTTAACTTCTCATGCTTTGAATTCCCTTTTGAAAAGCTCTTGTTTGATATTCTAGATATTGTATTTATAGGCTCCAACAATGATATATATAATAAATATAAGAATATGACCGTTGAGAAAGTTTATGTACCGTTTCTGAAATTGCAACGGTCAAATTCGTCTTGCTTGATATTTTCCTGAGCCTAAATTGGTCAACTGGTTCAGTTCAACTGGACTGGTCAGTTTCTCAACGGGTTCAGTTCAACGGATCAGCTGCTCAACTGGTTCAGTTTAAGCTAGTGTGTTGTGATTTCAGTTTGTGCTGAATCAATAACTTCATCGTCATTTATCAGCATCTTAAGCTTCGATTTAGACTTTTACTTCTGAATATGATTTGTAGGTCATCGTCTTATATTTGCAACACATACTGAATCGCTCGATTACAATAATCGAGCCGAGAGATATGGCCAAAATATCACACCTGCTCATATCCAACTGATTGTCGTTTTCGTGCAATCAGTTTGGTCATTTAACGATTAGTTTGACCTAAATAACACCCGATTTTGCCTAATCAACGTGAGATATGACTTGTTTCAAATTGTGTTTTCTGATCAATCAATTTGTCGGATTGTAATTTGAATCATCCAGCTGAGCGATGTCATCAAAACACCAAAGCTCGCCAGAAATTCAGTTTGGCTAAATTCAGTTTCAGTTTCCTTCTTGTCTTTGCAACTTCACACGTGAGTAAATATGTTAAAAATACAATAACAAGATTTATTAAAATCAAAATCA